>NW_027474487.1:0-39504 GCF_050947335.1 Megachile rotundata
TCTGCATAATATGGTTAATAATATGAGTTAGAATGATAATAATAAGAGTAATAAGTATAGTAATTGTCGTTCTATCGATCATATCTGCATAATATGGTTAATAATATGAGTTAGATTGATAATAGTGAGTGTAATAAGTATAGTGAATGTCGTTCTATCGATCATATCAGCATAATATGGGTAATAATATGAGTTGGATTGATAATAATAAGAGCAATGAGTATAGTAATTGTCGTACTATCGATCATATAAGCATAATATGGCTAATAATATGAGTTAGATTGATAATAATAAGTGTAAAAAGTAGAGTAATTGTCGTTCTATCGATAATATAAGCATAATATGGCTAATAATATGAGTTAGATTGATAATACTAAGAGTAGTGAGTATAGTAATTCTCGTTCTATCGATCATATAATCATAATATGGCTGATAATATGAGTTAGATTGATAATACTAAGAGTAGTGAGTATAGTAATTGTCGTTCTATCGATCATATAAGCATAATGTGGCTAATAATATGAGTTAGATTGATAATAATAAGAGTAGTAAGTATAGTATTTGTCGTTCTATCGATCATATAAGCATAATATGGCTAATAATATGAGTTGGATTGATAATAATAAGAGTAATAAGTATAGTAATTGTAGTTCTATCGATCATATCTGCATAATATGGTTAATAATATGAGTTAGATTCATAATAATAACAGTAATAAGTATAGTAATTGTCGTTCTATCGATCATTTAAGCATAATATGTCTAATAATATGAGTTAGATTGATAATAATAAGAGTAATAAGTATAGTAATTGTCGTTCTATCGGTCATTTAAGCATAATATGGCGAATAATATGAGTTGGGTTGATAAAACTAAGAATAATAAGTATAGTAACTGTCGTTCTATCGATCATATAAGCATAATATGGTTAATAATATGAGTTAGAATGATAATAATAAGAGTAATAAGTATAGTAATTGTCGTTCTATCGATCATATCTGCATAATATGGTTAATAATATGAGTTAGATTGATAATAGTGAGTGTAATAAGTATAGTGAATGTCGTTCTATCGATCATATCAGCATAATATGGGTAATAATATGAGTTGGATTGATAATAATAAGAGTAATGAGTATAGTAATTGTAGTTCTATCGATCATATCTGCATAATATGGTTAATAATATGAGTTAGATTGATAATAATAAGAGTAATGAGTATAGTAATTGTCGTTCTATCGATCATATAAGCCTAATATGGCTAATAATATGAGTTAGGCTGATAATAATAAGAGTAATAAGTATAGTAATTGTCGTTCTATCGATCATATAAGCATAATATGGCTAATAATATGAGTTAGATTGATAATAATAAGAGTAGTAAGTATAGTATTTGTCGTTCTATCGATCATATAAGCATAATATGGCTAATAATATGAGTTGGATTGATAATAATAAGAGTAATAAGTATAGTAATTGTAGTTCTATCGATCATATCTGCATAATATGGTTAATAATATGAGTTAGATTCATAATAATAACAGTAATAAGTATAGTAATTGTCGTTCTATCGATCATTTAAGCATAATATGTCTAATAATATGAGTTAGATTGATAATAATAAGAGTAATAAGTATAGTAATTGTCGTTCTATCGATAATATAAGCATAATATGGCTAATCATATGAGTTAGATTCACAATAGTAAGAGTAATAAGTATAGTAATTGTCGTTCTATCGATCATATAAGCATAATATGGCTAATAATATGAGTTAGATTTATAATAATAAGAGTAATAAGTATAGTAATTGTCGTTCTATCGGTCATATAAGCACAATATGGCTAATTATATGAGTTAGATTGATAATAATAAGAGTAATAAGTATAGTAATTGTCGTTATATCGATCATATAACCATAATATGGCTAATAGCATGAGTTAGATTGATAATAATAAGAGTAATGAGTATAGTAATTGTCGTTCTATCGATCATTTAACCATAATATGGCTAATAATATGAGTTAGATTGATAATAATAAGAGTAATAAGTATAGTAATTGTCGTTCTATCGATCATATCTGCATAATATGGTTAATAATATGAGTTAGATTGATAATAATAAGAGTAATAAGTATAGTAATTGTCGTTCTATCGATAATATAAGCATAATATGGCTAATAATATGAGTTAGATTGATAATACTAAGAGTAGTGAGTAGAGTAATTCTCGTTCTATCGATCATATAATAATAATATGGCTAATAATATGAGTTAGATTGAAAATACTAAGAGTAGTGAGTATAGTAATTGTCGTTCTATCGATCATATAAGCATAATATGGCTAATAATATGAGTTAGATTGATAATACTAAGGGTAGTGAGTATAGTAATTCTCGTTCTATCGATCATATAAGCATAATAAGGCTAATAATATGAGTTAGAGTGATAATACTAAGAGTAGTGAGTATAGTGATTCTCATTCTATCGATCATATAAGCATAATATGGCTAATAATAGGAGTTAGATTGATAATAATAACAGTAATAAGTATAGTAATTGTCGTTCTATCGATCATTTAAGCATAATATGGCTAATAATATGAGTTAGATTGATAATAATAAGAGTAATAAGTATAGTAATTGTCGTTCTATCGGTCATTTAAGCATAATATGGCGAATAATATGAGTTGGGTTGATAAAACTAAGAATAATAAGTATAGTAACTGTCGTTCTATCGATCATATAAGCATAATATGGTTAATAATATGACTTAGAATGATAATAATAAGAGTAATAAGTATAGTAATTGTCGTTCTATCGATCATATCTGCATAATATGGTTAATAATATGAGTTAGATTGATAATAATAAGAGTAATAAGTATAGTAATTCTCATTCTATCGATCATATAAGCATAATATGACTAATAATATGAGTTAGATTGATAATAATAAGAGTAATAAGTATAGTAATTGTCATTCTCTCGATCATATAAGCATAATATGGCTAATAATATGAGTTAGAGTGATAATACTAAGAGTAGTGAGTATAGTAATTCTCATTCTATCGATCATATAAGCATAATATGGCTAATAATAGGAGTCAGATTGATAATAATAACAGTAATAAGTATAGTAATTGTCGTTCTATCGATAATATAAGCATAATATGGCTAATAATATGAGTTAGATTGATAATACTAAGAGTAGTGAGTATAGTAATTTTCGTTCTATCGATCATATAATCATAATAGGGCTAATAATATGAGTTAGATTGATAATACTAAGAGTAGTGAGTATATTAATTGTCGTTCTATCGATCATATAAGCATAATATGGCTAATAATATGAGTTAGATTGATAATAATAAGAGTAGTAAGTATAGTATTTGTTGTTCTATCGATCATATAAGCATAATATGGCTAATATTACGAGTTAGATTGATAATAATAAGAGTAATAAGTATAGTAATTGTCGTTCTATCGATCATTTAACCATAATATGGCAAATAATATGAGTTAGATTGATAATAATAAGAGTAATAAGTATAGTAATTGTCGTTCTATCGATAATATAAGCATAATATGGCTAATAATATGAGTTAGATTGATAATACTAAGGGTAGTGAGTATAGTAATTCTCGTTCTATCGATCATATAAGCATAATATGGCTAATAATATGAGTTGGATTGATAATAATAAGAGTAATAAGTATAGTAATTGTAGTTCTATCGATCATATCTGCATAATATGGTTAATAATATGAGTTAGATTGATAATAATAAGAGCAATGAGTATAGTAATTGTCGTACTATCGATCATATAAGCATAATATGGCTAATAATATGAGTTAGATTGATAATAATAAGTGTAAAAAGTAGAGTAATTGTCGTTCTATCGATAATATAAGCATAATATGGCTAATAATATGAGTTAGATTGATAATACTAAGAGTAGTGAGTATAGTAATTCTCGTTCTATCGATCATATAATCATAATATGGCTAATAATATGAGTTAGATTGATAATACTAAGAGTAGTGAGTATAGTAATTGTCGTTCCATCGATCATATAAGCATAATGTGGCTAATAATATGAGTTAGATTGATAATAATAAGAGTAGTAAGTATAGTATTTGTCGTTCTATCGATCATATAAGCATAATATGGCTAATAATATGAGTTGGATTGATAATAATAAGAGTAATAAGTATAGTAATTGTAGTTCTATCGATCATATCTGCAGAATATGGTTAATAATATGAGTTAGATTCATAATAATAACAGTAATAAGTATAGTAATTGTCGTTCTATCGATCATTTAAGCATAATATGTCTAATAATATGAGTTAGATTGATAATAATAAGAGTAATAAGTATAGTAATTGTCGTTCTATCGGTCATTTAAGCATAATATGGTGAATAATATGAGTTGGGTTGATAAAACTAAGAATAATAAGTATAGTAACTGTCGTTCTATCGATCATATAAGCATAATATGGTTAATAATATGAGTTAGAATGATAATAATAAGAGTAATAAGTATAGTAATTGTCGTTCTATCGATCATATCTGCATAATATGGTTAATAATATGAGTTAGATTGATAATAGTGAGTGTAATAAGTATAGTGAATGTCGTTCTATCGATCATATCAGCATAATATGGGTAATAATATGAGTTGGATTGATAATAATAAGAGTAATGAGTATAGTAATTGTAGTTCTATCGATCATATAAGCATAATATGGCTAATAATAAGAGTAAGATTCATAATAATAAGAGTAATAAGTATAGTAATTGTCGTTCTATCGATCATTTAAGCATAATATGGCGAATAATATTAGTTGGGTTGATAAAAATAAGAATAATAAGTATAGTAATTGTCGTTCTATCGATCATATAAGCATAATATGGCTAATAATATGAGTAAGGTTGATAATAATAGGAGTAATAAGTATAGTAAATGTCGCGCTATCGATGATATCTGCATAATATGGTTAATAATATGAGTTAGAATGATAATAATAAGAGTAATAAGTATAGTAATTGTCGTTCTATCGATCATATCTGCATAATATGGTTAATAATATGAGTTAGATTGATAATAGTGAGTGTAATAAGTATAGTGAATGTCGTTCTATCGATCATATCAGCATAATATGGGTAATAATATGAGTTGGATTGATAATAATAAGAGCAATGAGTATAGTAATTGTCGTACTATCGATCATATAAGCATAATATGGCTAATAATATGAGTTAGATTGATAATAATAAGTGTAAAAAGTAGAGTAATTGTCGTTCTATCGATAATATAAGCATAATATGGCTAATAATATGAGTTAGATTGATAATACTAAGAGTAGTGAGTATAGTAATTCTCGTTCTATCGATCATATAATCATAATATGGCTGATAATATGAGTTAGATTGATAATACTAAGAGTAGTGAGTATAGTAATTGTCGTTCTATCGATCATATAAGCATAATGTGGCTAATAATATGAGTTAGATTGATAATAATAAGAGTAGTAAGTATAGTATTTGTCGTTCTATCGATCATATAAGCATAATATGGCTAATAATATGAGTTGGATTGATAATAATAAGAGTAATAAGTATAGTAATTGTAGTTCTATCGATCATATCTGCATAATATGGTTAATAATATGAGTTAGATTCATAATAATAACAGTAATAAGTATAGTAATTGTCGTTCTATCGATCATTTAAGCATAATATGTCTAATAATATGAGTTAGATTGATAATAATAAGAGTAATAAGTATAGTAATTGTCGTTCTATCGGTCATTTAAGCATAATATGGCGAATAATATGAGTTGGGTTGATAAAACTAAGAATAATAAGTATAGTAACTGTCGTTCTATCGATCATATAAGCATAATATGGTTAATAATATGAGTTAGAATGATAATAATAAGAGTAATAAGTATAGTAATTGTCGTTCTATCGATCATATCTGCATAATATGGTTAATAATATGAGTTAGATTGATAATAGTGAGTGTAATAAGTATAGTGAATGTCGTTCTATCGATCATATCAGCATAATATGGGTAATAATATGAGTTGGATTGATAATAATAAGAGTAATGAGTATAGTAATTGTAGTTCTATCGATCATATCTGCATAATATGGTTAATAATATGAGTTAGATTGATAATAATAAGAGTAATGAGTATAGTAATTGTCGTTCTATCGATCATATAAGCCTAATATGGCTAATAATATGAGTTAGGCTGATAATAATAAGAGTAATAAGTATAGTAATTGTCGTTCTATCGATCATATAAGCATAATATGGCTAATAATATGAGTTAGATTGATAATAATAAGAGTAATGAGTATAGTAATTGTCGTTCTATCGATCATATAAGCCTAATATGGCTAATAATATGAGTTAGGCTGATAATAATAAGAGTAATAAGTATAGTAATTGTCGTGCTATCGATCATATCTGCATAATATGGTTAATAATATGAGTTAGACTGATAATAGTGAGTGTAATAAGTATAGTAATTGTCATTCTAGCTATCATATAAGCATAATATGGCTAATAATATGAGTTAGATTGATAATAATAAGAGTAATGAGTATAGTGATTGTCTTTCTATCGATCATATAACCATAATATGGCTAACAATATGAGATAGATTGATAACAATAAGAGTAATGAGTATAGTAATTGTAGTTCTATCAATCATATCTGCATGATATGTTTAAAAATATGAGTTAGATTGATAATAATAAGAGTAATGAGTATAGTAATTGTCGTTCTATCGATCATATAAGCATAATATGGCTAATAATATGAGTTAGGCTGATAATATTAAGAGTAATAAGTATAGTAATTGTCGTGCTATCGATCATATTTGCATAATATGGTTAATAATATGAGCTGGATTGATAACAGTGAGTGTAATAAGTATAGTAATTGTCGTTCTGTCGATCATATAAGCATAATATGGCTAATAATATGAGTTAGGTTGATAATAATAAGAGTAATAAGTATAGTAATTGTCGTTCTATCGATCATATTTGCGTAATATGGTTAATAATATGAGTTAGATTGATAATAATAAGAGTAATGAGTATAGTAATTGTCGTTCTATCGATCATATAAGCATAATATGGCTAATAATATGAGTTAGGCTGATAATAATAAGAGTAATAAGTATAGTAATTGTCGTGCTATCGATCATAGCTGCATAATATGGTTAATAATATGAGTTAGATTGATAATAGCGAGTGTAATAAGTATAGTAATTGTCGTTCTATCGATCATATTAGCATAATATGGTTAATAATATGAGTTAGGTTGATAATAATAAGAGTAATGAGTATACTAATTGTAGTTCTATCGATCATATCTGTATAACATGGTTAATAATATGAGTTAGATCGATAATAATAAGAGAAATGAGTATAGTAAATGTCGTGCTGTCGATCATATCTGCATAATATGGTTAATAATATGGGTTAGATTGATAATAGTGAGTGTAATAAGTATAGTAGTTGTCGTTCTATCGATCATATTAGCATATTATGGTCAATAATATGAGTTAGATTGATAATAATAAGAGTAATGAGTATAGTAATTGTCGTTCTATCGATCATGTAAGCATAATATGGCTAATAATGTGAGTTAGGCTGATAATATTAAGAGTAATAAGTATAGTAATTGTCGTGCTATCGATCATATTTGCATAATATGGTTAATAATATGAGCTGGATTGATAACAGTGAGTGTAATATGTATAGTAATTGTCGTTCTGTCGATCATATAAGCATAATATGGCTAATAATATGAGTTAGGCTGATAATAATAAGAGTAATATGTATAGTAATTGTCGTTCTATCGATCATATTAGCATAATATGGTTAATAATATGAGTTAGATTGATAACAATAAGAGTAATGAGTATAGTAATTGTCGTTCTATCGATCATATAAGCATAATATGGCTAATAATATGAGTTAGGATGATAATAATAAGAGTAATAAGTATAGTAATTGTCGTGCTATCGAACATAGCTGCATAATATGGTTAATAATATGAGTTAGATTGATAATAGCGAGTGTAATAAGTATAGTAATTGTCGTTCTATCGATCATATTAGCATAATATGGTTAATAATATGAGTTAGGTTGATAATAATAAGAGTAATGAGTATACTAATTGTAGTTCTATCGATCATATCTGTATAACATGGTTAATAATATGAGTTAGATCGATAATAATAAGAGAAATGAGTATAGTAAATGTCGTGCTGTGGATCATATCTGCATAATATGGTTAATAATATGGGTTAGATTGATAATAGTGAGTGTAATAAGTATAGTAGTTGTCGTTCTATCGATCATATTAGCATATTATGGTCAATAATATGAGTTAGATTGATAATAATAAGAGTAATGAGTATAGTAATTGTCGTTCTATCGATCATATAAGCATAATATGGCTAATAATATGAGTTAGGCTGATAATATTAAGAGTAATAAGTATAGTAATTGTCGTGCTATCGATCATATTTGCATAATATGGTTAATAATATGAGCTGGATTGATAACAGTGAGTGTAATATGTATAGTAATTGTCGTTCTGTCGATCATATAAGCATAATATGGCTAATAATATGAGTTAGGTTGATAATAATAAGACTAATAAGTATAGTAATTGTCGTTCTATCGATCATATTAGCATAATATGGTTAATAATATGAGTTAGATTGATAATAATAAGAGTAATGAGTATAGTAATTGTCGTTCTATCGATCATATAAGCATAATATGGCTAATAATATGAGTTAGGCTGATATTAATAAGAGTAATAAGTATAGTACTTGTCGTTCTATCGATTATATTTGCGTAATATGGTTAATAATATGAGTTAGATTGATAATAATAAGAGTAATGAGTATAGTAATTGTCGTTCTATCGATCATATAAGCCTAATATGGCTAATGATATGAGTTAGGCTGATAATAATAAGAGTAATAAGTATAGTAATTGTCGTGCTATCGATCATAGCTGCATAATATGGTTAATAATATGAGTTAGATTGATAATAGTGAGTGTAATAAGTATAGTAATTGTCGTTCTGTCGATCATATAAGCATAATATGGCTAATAATATGAGTTAGGTTGATAATAATAAGAGTAATAAGTATAGTAATTGTCGTTCTATCGATCATATTAGCATAATATGGTTAATAATATGAGTTAGATTGATAATAATAAGAGTAATGAGTATAGTAATTGTCGTTCTATCGATCATATAAGCCTAATATGGCTAATAATATGAGTTAGGCTGATAATAATAAGAGTAATAAGTATAGTAATTGTCGTTCTATCGATCATATAAGCATAATATGGCTAATAATATGAGTTAGATTGATAATAATAAGAGTAATGAGTATAGTAATTGTCGTTCTATCGATCATATAAGCCTAATATGGCTAATAATATGAGTTAGGCTGATAATAATAAGAGTAATAAGTATAGTAATTGTCGTGCTATCGATCATATCTGCATAATATGGTTAATAATATGAGTTAGACTGATAATAGTGAGTGTAATAAGTATAGTAATTGTCATTCTAGCTATCATATAAGCATAATATGGCTAATAATATGAGTTAGATTGATAATAATAAGAGTAATGAGTATAGTGATTGTCTTTCTATCGATCATATAACCATAATATGGCTAACAATATGAGATAGATTGATAACAATAAGAGTAATGAGTATAGTAATTGTAGTTCTATCAATCATATCTGCATGATATGTTTAAAAATATGAGTTAGATTGATAATAATAAGAGTAATGAGTATAGTAATTGTCGTTCTATCGATCATATAAGCATAATATGGCTAATAATATGAGTTAGGCTGATAATATTAAGAGTAATAAGTATAGTAATTGTCGTGCTATCGATCATATTTGCATAATATGGTTAATAATATGAGCTGGATTGATAACAGTGAGTGTAATAAGTATAGTAATTGTCGTTCTGTCGATCATATAAGCATAATATGGCTAATAATATGAGTTAGGTTGATAATAATAAGAGTAATAAGTATAGTAATTGTCGTTCTATCGATCATATTTGCGTAATATGGTTAATAATATGAGTTAGATTGATAATAATAAGAGTAATGAGTATAGTAATTGTCGTTCTATCGATCATATAAGCATAATATGGCTAATAATATGAGTTAGGCTGATAATAATAAGAGTAATAAGTATAGTAATTGTCGTGCTATCGATCATAGCTGCATAATATGGTTAATAATATGAGTTAGATTCATAATAGCGAGTGTAATAAGTATAGTAATTGTCGTTCTATCGATCATATTAGCATAATATGGTTAATAATATGAGTTAGGTTGATAATAATAAGAGTAATGAGTATACTAATTGTAGTTCTATCGATCATATCTGTATAACATGGTTAATAATATGAGTTAGATCGATAATAATAAGAGAAATGAGTATAGTAAATGTCGTGCTGTCGATCATATCTGCATAATATGGTTAATAATATGGGTTAGATTGATAATAGTGAGTGTAATAAGTATAGTAGTTGTCGTTCTATCGATCATATTAGCATATTATGGTCAATAATATGAGTTAGATTGATAATAATAAGAGTAATGAGTATAGTAATTGTCGTTCTATCGATCATGTAAGCATAATATGGCTAATAATGTGAGTTAGGCTGATAATATTAAGAGTAATAAGTATAGTAATTGTCGTGCTATCGATCATATTTGCATAATATGGTTAATAATATGAGCTGGATTGATAACAGTGAGTGTAATATGTATAGTAATTGTCGTTCTGTCGATCATATAAGCATAATATGGCTAATAATATGAGTTAGGCTGATAATAATAAGAGTAATATGTATAGTAATTGTCGTTCTATCGATCATATTAGCATAATATGGTTAATAATATGAGTTAGATTGATAACAATAAGAGTAATGAGTATAGTAATTGTCGTTCTATCGATCATATAAGCATAATATGGCTAATAATATGAGTTAGGATGATAATAATAAGAGTAATAAGTATAGTAATTGTCGTGCTATCGAACATAGCTGCATAATATGGTTAATAATATGAGTTAGATTGATAATAGCGAGTGTAATAAGTATAGTAATTGTCGTTCTATCGATCATATTAGCATAATATGGTTAATAATATGAGTTAGGTTGATAATAATAAGAGTAATGAGTATACTAATTGTAGTTCTATCGATCATATCTGTATAACATGGTTAATAATATGAGTTAGATCGATAATAATAAGAGAAATGAGTATAGTAAATGTCGTGCTGTGGATCATATCTGCATAATATGGTTAATAATATGGGTTAGATTGATAATAGTGAGTGTAATAAGTATAGTAGTTGTCGTTCTATCGATCATATTAGCATATTATGGTCAATAATATGAGTTAGATTGATAATAATAAGAGTAATGAGTATAGTAATTGTCGTTCTATCGATCATATAAGCATAATATGGCTAATAATATGAGTTAGGCTGATAATATTAAGAGTAATAAGTATAGTAATTGTCGTGCTATCGATCATATTTGCATAATATGGTTAATAATATGAGCTGGATTGATAACAGTGAGTGTAATATGTATAGTAATTGTCGTTCTGTCGATCATATAAGCATAATATGGCTAATAATATGAGTTAGGTTGATAATAATAAGACTAATAAGTATAGTAATTGTCGTTCTATCGATCATATTAGCATAATATGGTTAATAATATGAGTTAGATTGATAATAATAAGAGTAATGAGTATAGTAATTGTCGTTCTATCGATCATATAAGCATAATATGGCTAATAATATGAGTTAGGCTGATATTAATAAGAGTAATAAGTATAGTACTTGTCGTTCTATCGATTATATTTGCGTAATATGGTTAATAATATGAGTTAGATTGATAATAATAAGAGTAATGAGTATAGTAATTGTCGTTCTATCGATCATATAAGCCTAATATGGCTAATGATATGAGTTAGGCTGATAATAATAAGAGTAATAAGTATAGTAATTGTCGTGCTATCGATCATAGCTGCATAATATGGTTAATAATATGAGTTAGATTGATAATAGTGAGTGTAATAAGTATAGTAATTGTCGTTCTGTCGATCATATAAGCATAATATGGCTAATAATATGAGTTAGGTTGATAATAATAAGAGTAATAAGTATAGTAATTGTCGTTCTATCGATCATATTAGCATAATATGGTTAATAATATGAGTTAGATTGGTAATAATAAGAGTAATGAGTATAGTAATTGTCGTTCTATCGGTCATATAAGCACAACATGGCTAATAATATGAGTTAGGCTGATAATAATAAGTGCAATAACTATAGTAATTGTCGTTCTATCGATCATATCTGCATAATATGGTTAATAATATGAGTTAGATTGATAATAGTGAGTGTAATAAGTATAGTGAATGTCGTTCTATCGATCATATCAGCATAATATGGGTAATAATATGAGTTGGATTGATAATAATAAGAGCAATGAGTATAGTAATTGTCGTACTATCGATCATATAAGCATAATATGGCTAATAATATGAGTTAGATTGATAATAATAAGTGTAAAAAGTAGAGTAATTGTCGTTCTATCGATAATATAAGCATAATATGGCTAATAATATGAGTTAGATTGATAATACTAAGAGTAGTGAGTATAGTAATTCTCGTTCTATCGATCATATAATCATAATATGGCTAATAATATGAGTTAGATTGATAATACTAAGAGTAGTGAGTATAGTAATTGTCGTTCTATCGATCATATAAGCATAATGTGGCTAATAATATGAGTTAGATTGATAATAATAAGAGTAGTAAGTATAGTATTTGTCGTTCTATCGATCATATAAGCATAATATGGCTAATAATATGAGTTGGATTGATAATAATAAGAGTAATAAGTATAGTAATTGTAGTTCTATCGATCATATCTGCATAATATGGTTAATAATATGAGTTAGATTCATAATAATAACAGTAATAAGTATAGTAATTGTCGTTCTATCGATCATTTAAGCATAATATGTCTAATAATATGAGTTAGATTGATAATAATAAGAGTAATAAGTATAGTAATTGTCGTTCTATCGGTCATTTAAGCATAATATGGCGAATAATATGAGTTGGGTTGATAAAACTAAGAATAATAAGTATAGTAACTGTCGTTCTATCGATCATATAAGCATAATATGGTTAATAATATGAGTTAGAATGATAATAATAAGAGTAATAAGTATAGTAATTGTCGTTCTATCGATCATATCTGCATAATATGGTTAATAATATGAGTTAGATTGATAATAGTGAGTGTAATAAGTATAGTGAATGTCGTTCTATCGATCATATCAGCATAATATGGGTAATAATATGAGTTGGATTGATAATAATAAGAGTAATGAGTATAGTAATTGTAGTTCTATCGATCATATCTGCATAATATGGTTAATAATATGAGTTAGATTGATAATAATAAGAGTAATGAGTATAGTAATTGTCGTTCTATCGATCATATAAGCCTAATATGGCTAATAATATGAGTTAGGCTGATAATAATAAGAGTAATAAGTATAGTAATTGTCGTTCTATCGATCATATAAGCATAATATGGCTAATAATATGAGTTAGATTGATAATAATAAGAGTAATGAGTATAGTAATTGTCGTTCTATCGATCATATAAGCCTAATATGGCTAATAATATGAGTTAGGCTGATAATAATAAGAGTAATAAGTATAGTAATTGTCGTGCTATCGATCATATCTGCATAATATGGTTAATAATATGAGTTAGACTGATAATAGTGAGTGTAATAAGTATAGTAATTGTCATTCTAGCGATCATATAAGCATAATATGGCTAATAATATGAGTTAGATTGATAATAATAAGAGTAATGAGTATAGTGATTGTCTTTCTATCGATCATATAACCATAATATGGCTAACAATATGAGATAGATTGATAACAATAAGAGTAATGAGTATAGTAATTGTAGTTCTATCAATCATATCTGCATGATATGTTTAAAAATATGAGTTAGATTGATAATAATAAGAGTAATGAGTATAGTAATTGTCGTTCTATCGATCATATAAGCATAATATGGCTAATAATATGAGTTAGGCTGATAATATTAAGAGTAATAAGTATAGTAATTGTCGTGCTATCGATCATATTTGCATAATATGGTTAATAATATGAGCTGGATTGATAACAGTGAGTGTAATAAGTATAGTAATTGTCGTTCTGTCGATCATATAAGCATAATATGGCTAATAATATGAGTTAGGTTGATAATAATAAGAGTAATAAGTATAGTAATTGTCGTTCTATCGATCATATTTGCGTAATATGGTTAATAATATGAGTTAGATTGATAATAATAAGAGTAATGAGTATAGTAATTGTCGTTCTATCGATCATATAAGCATAATATGGCTAATAATATGAGTTAGGCTGATAATAATAAGAGTAATAAGTATAGTAATTGTCGTGCTATCGATCATAGCTGCATAATATGGTTAATAATATGAGTTAGATTGATAATAGCGAGTGTAATAAGTATAGTAATTGTCGTTCTATCGATCATATTAGCATAATATGGTTAATAATATGAGTTAGGTTGATAATAATAAGAGTAATGAGTATACTAATTGTAGTTCTATCGATCATATCTGTATAACATGGTTAATAATATGAGTTAGATCGATAATAATAAGAGAAATGAGTATAGTAAATGTCGTGCTGTCGATCATATCTGCATAATATGGTTAATAATATGGGTTAGATTGATAATAGTGAGTGTAATAAGTATAGTAGTTGTCGTTCTATCGATCATATTAGCATATTATGGTCAATAATATGAGTTAGATTGATAATAATAAGAGTAATGAGTATAGTAATTGTCGTTCTATCGATCATATAAGCATAATATGGCTAATAATGTGAGTTAGGCTGATAATATTAAGAGTAATAAGTATAGTAATTGTCGTGCTATCGATCATATTTACATAATATGGTTAATAATATGAGCTGGATTGATAACAGTGAGTGTAATATGTATAGTAATTGTCGTTCTGTCGATCATATAAGCATAATATGGCTAATAATATGAGTTAGGCTGATAATAATAAGAGTAATATGTATAGTAATTGTCGTTCTATCGATCATATTAGCATAATATGGTTAATAATATGAGTTAGATTGATAATAATAAGAGTAATGAGTATAGTAATTGTCGTTCTATCGATCATATAAGCATAATATGGCTAATAATATGAGTTAGGCTGATAATAATAAGAGTAATAAGTATAGTAATTGTCGTGCTATCGATCATATTTGCGTAATATGGTTAATAATATGAGTTAGATTGATAATAATAAGAGTAATGAGTATAGTAATTGTCGTTCTATCGATCATATAAGCATAATATGGCTAATAATATGAGTTAGGCTGATAATAATAAGAGTAATAAGTATAGTAATTGTCGTGCTATCGATCATAGCTGCATAATATGGTTAATAATATGAGTTAGATTGATAATAGCGAGTGTAATAAGTATAGTAATTGTCGTTCTATCGATCATATTAGCATAATATGGTTAATAATATGAGTTAGGTTGATAATAATAAGAGTAATGAGTATACTAATTGTAGTTCTATCGATCATATCTGTATAACATGGTTAATAATATGAGTTAGATCGATAATAATAAGAGAAATGAGTATAGCAAATGTCGTGCTGTCGATCATATCTGCATAATATGGTTAATAATATGGGTTAGATTGATAATAGTGAGTGTAATAAGTATAGTAGTTGTCGTTCTATCGATCATATTAGCATATTATGGTCAATAATATGAGTTAGATTGATAATAATAAGAGTAATGAGTATAGTAATTGTCGTTCTATCGATCATATAAGCATAATATGGCTAATAATGTGAGTTAGGCTGATAATATTAAGAGTAATAAGTATAGTAATTGTCGTGCTATCGATCATATTTACATAATATGGTTAATAATATGAGCTGGATTGATAACAGTGAGTGTAATATGTATAGTAATTGTCGTTCTGTCGATCATATAAGCATAATATGGCTAATAATATGAGTTAGGCTGATAATAATAAGAGTAATATGTATAGTAATTGTCGTTCTATCGATCATATTAGCATAATATGGTTAATAATATGAGTTAGATTGATAATAATAAGAGTAATGAGTATAGTAATTGTCGTTCTATCGGTCATATAAGCATAATATGGCTAATAATATGAGTTAGGCTGATATTAATAAGAGTAATAAGTATAGTAATTGTCGCTCTATCGATCATATTTGCATAATATGGTTAATAATATGAGTTAGATTGATAATGATAAGAGTAATAAGTATAGTAATTGTCGTTCTATCGATAATATAAGCATAATATGGCTAATAATATGAGTTAGATTGATAATAATAAGAGCAATGAGTATAGTAATTGTCGTACTATCGATCATATAAGCATAATATGGCTAATAATATGAGTTAGATTGATAATAATAAGTGTAAAAAGTAGAGTAATTGTCGTTCTATCGATAATATAAGCATAATATGGCTAATAATATGAGTTAGATTGATAATACTAAGAGTAGTGAGTATAGTAATTCTCGTTCTATCGATCATATAATCATAATATGGCTAATAATATGAGTTAGATTGATAATACTAAGAGTAGTGAGTATAGTAATTGTCGTTCCATCGATCATATAAGCATAATGTGGCTAATAATATGAGTTAGATTGATAATAATAAGAGTAGTAAGTATAGTATTTGTCGTTCTATCGATCATATAAGCATAATATGGCTAATAATATGAGTTGGATTGATAATAATAAGAGTAATAAGTATAGTAATTGTAGTTCTATCGATCATATCTGCAGAATATGGTTAATAATATGAGTTAGATTCATAATAATAACAGTAATAAGTATAGTAATTGTCGTTCTATCGATCATTTAAGCATAATATGTCTAATAATATGAGTTAGATTGATAATAATAAGAGTAATAAGTATAGTAATTGTCGTTCTATCGGTCATTTAAGCATAATATGGTGAATAATATGAGTTGGGTTGATAAAACTAAGAATAATAAGTATAGTAACTGTCGTTCTATCGATCATATAAGCATAATATGGTTAATAATATGAGTTAGAATGATAATAATAAGAGTAATAAGTATAGTAATTGTCGTTCTATCGATCATATCTGCATAATATGGTTAATAATATGAGTTAGATTGATAATAGTGAGTGTAATAAGTATAGTGAATGTCGTTCTATCGATCATATCAGCATAATATGGGTAATAATATGAGTTGGATTGATAATAATAAGAGTAATGAGTATAGTAATTGTAGTTCTATCGATCATATAAGCATAATATGGCTAATAATAAGAGTAAGATTCATAATAATAAGAGTAATAAGTATAGTAATTGTCGTTCTATCGATCATTTAAGCATAATATGGCGAATAATATTAGTTGGGTTGATAAAAATAAGAATAATAAGTATAGTAATTGTCGTTCTATCGATCATATAAGCATAATATGGCTAATAATATGAGTAAGGTTGATAATAATAGGAGTAATAAGTATAGTAAATGTCGCGCTATCGATGATATCTGCATAATATGGTTAATAATATGAGTTAGAATGATAATAATAAGAGTAATAAGTATAGTAATTGTCGTTCTATCGATCATATCTGCATAATATGGTTAATAATATGAGTTAGATTGATAATAGTGAGTGTAATAAGTATAGTGAATGTCGTTCTATCGATCATATCAGCATAATATGGGTAATAATATGAGTTGGATTGATAATAATAAGAGCAATGAGTATAGTAATTGTCGTACTATCGATCATATAAGCATAATATGGCTAATAATATGAGTTAGATTGATAATAATAAGTGTAAAAAGTAGAGTAATTGTCGTTCTATCGATAATATAAGCATAATATGGCTAATAATATGAGTTAGATTGATAATACTAAGAGTAGTGAGTATAGTAATTCTCGTTCTATCGATCATATAATCATAATATGGCTGATAATATGAGTTAGATTGATAATACTAAGAGTAGTGAGTATAGTAATTGTCGTTCTATCGATCATATAAGCATAATGTGGCTAATAATATGAGTTAGATTGATAATAATAAGAGTAGTAAGTATAGTATTTGTCGTTCTATCGATCATATAAGCATAATATGGCTAATAATATGAGTTGGATTGATAATAATAAGAGTAATAAGTATAGTAATTGTAGTTCTATCGATCATATCTGCATAATGTGGTTAATAATATGAGTTAGATTCATAATAATAACAGTAATAAGTATAGTAATTGTCGTTCTATCGATCATTTAAGCATAATATGTCTAATAATATGAGTTAGATTGATAATAATAAGAGTAATAAGTATAGTAATTGTCGTTCTATCGGTCATTTAAGCATAATATGGCGAATAATATGAGTTGGGTTGATAAAACTAAGAATAATAAGTATAGTAACTGTCGTTCTATCGATCATATAAGCATAATATGGTTAATAATATGAGTTAGAATGATAATAATAAGAGTAATAAGTATAGTAATTGTCGTTCTATCGATCATATCTGCATAATATGGTTAATAATATGAGTTAGATTGATAATAGTGAGTGTAATAAGTATAGTGAATGTCGTTCTATCGATCATATCAGCATAATATGGGTAATAATATGAGTTGGATTGATAATAATAAGAGTAATGAGTATAGTAATTGTAGTTCTATCGATCATATCTGCATAATATGGTTAATAATATGAGTTAGATTGATAATAATAAGAGTAATGAGTATAGTAATTGTCGTTCTATCGATCATATAAGCCTAATATGGCTAATAATATGAGTTAGGCTGATAATAATAAGAGTAATAAGTATAGTAATTGTCGTTCTATCGATCATATAAGCATAATATGGCTAATAATATGAGTTAGATTGATAATAATAAGAGTAATGAGTATAGTAATTGTCGTTCTATCGATCATATAAGCCTAATATGGCTAATAATATGAGTTAGGCTGATAATAATAAGAGTAATAAGTATAGTAATTGTCGTGCTATCGATCATATCTGCATAATATGGTTAATAATATGAGTTAGACTGATAATAGTGAGTGTAATAAGTATAGTAATTGTCATTCTAGCGATCATATAAGCATAATATGGCTAATAATATGAGTTAGATTGATAATAATAAGAGTAATGAGTATAGTGATTGTCTTTCTATCGATCATATAACCATAATATGGCTAACAATATGAGATAGATTGATAACAATAAGAGTAATGAGTATAGTAATTGTAGTTCTATCAATCATATCTGCATGATATGTTTAAAAATATGAGTTAGATTGATAATAATAAGAGTAATGAGTATAGTAATTGTCGTTCTATCGATCATATAAGCATAATATGGCTAATAATATGAGTTAGGCTGATAATATTAAGAGTAATAAGTATAGTAATTGTCGTGCTATCGATCATATTTGCATAATATGGTTAATAATATGAGCTGGATTGATAACAGTGAGTGTAATAAGTATAGTAATTGTCGTTCTGTCGATCATATAAGCATAATATGGCTAATAATATGAGTTAGGTTGATAATAATAAGAGTAATAAGTATAGTAATTGTCGTTCTATCGATCATATTTGCGTAATATGGTTAATAATATGAGTTAGATTGATAATAATAAGAGTAATGAGTATAGTAATTGTCGTTCTATCGATCATATAAGCATAATATGGCTAATAATATGAGTTAGGCTGATAATAATAAGAGTAATAAGTATAGTAATTGTCGTGCTATCGATCATAGCTGCATAATATGGTTAATAATATGAGTTAGATTGATAATAGCGAGTGTAATAAGTATAGTAATTGTCGTTCTATCGATCATATTAGCATAATATGGTTAATAATATGAGTTAGGTTGATAATAATAAGAGTAATGAGTATACTAATTGTAGTTCTATCGATCATATCTGTATAACATGGTTAATAATATGAGTTAGATCGATAATAATAAGAGAAATGAGTATAGTAAATGTCGTGCTGTCGATCATATCTGCATAATATGGTTAATAATATGGGTTAGATTGATAATAGTGAGTGTAATAAGTATAGTAGTTGTCGTTCTATCGATCATATTAGCATATTATGGTCAATAATATGAGTTAGATTGATAATAATAAGAGTAATGAGTATAGTAATTGTCGTTCTATCGATCATGTAAGCATAATATGGCTAATAATGTGAGTTAGGCTGATAATATTAAGAGTAATAAGTATAGTAATTGTCGTGCTATCGATCATATTTGCATAATATGGTTAATAATATGAGCTGGATTGATAACAGTGAGTGTAATATGTATAGTAATTGTCGTTCTGTCGATCATATAAGCATAATATGGCTAATAATATGAGTTAGGCTGATAATAATAAGAGTAATATGTATAGTAATTGTCGTTCTATCGATCATATTAGCATAATATGGTTAATAATATGAGTTAGATTGATAACAATAAGAGTAATGAGTATAGTAATTGTCGTTCTATCGATCATATAAGCATAATATGGCTAATAATATGAGTTAGGATGATAATAATAAGAGTAATAAGTATAGTAATTGTCGTGCTATCGAACATAGCTGCATAATATGGTTAATAATATGAGTTAGATTGATAATAGCGAGTGTAATAAGTATAGTAATTGTCGTTCTATCGATCATATTAGCATAATATGGTTAATAATATGAGTTAGGTTGATAATAATAAGAGTAATGAGTATACTAATTGTAGTTCTATCGATCATATCTGTATAACATGGTTAATAATATGAGTTAGATCGATAATAATAAGAGAAATGAGTATAGTAAATGTCGTGCTGTGGATCATATCTGCATAATATGGTTAATAATATGGGTTAGATTGATAATAGTGAGTGTAATAAGTATAGTAGTTGTCGTTCTATCGATCATATTAGCATATTATGGTCAATAATATGAGTTAGATTGATAATAATAAGAGTAATGAGTATAGTAATTGTCGTTCTATCGATCATATAAGCATAATATGGCTAATAATATGAGTTAGGCTGATAATATTAAGAGTAATAAGTATAGTAATTGTCGTGCTATCGATCATATTTGCATAATATGGTTAATAATATGAGCTGGATTGATAACAGTGAGTGTAATATGTATAGTAATTGTCGTTCTGTCGATCATATAAGCATAATATGGCTAATAATATGAGTTAGGTTGATAATAATAAGACTAATAAGTATAGTAATTGTCGTTCTATCGATCATATTAGCATAATATGGTTAATAATATGAGTTAGATTGATAATAATAAGAGTAATGAGTATAGTAATTGTCGTTCTATCGATCATATAAGCATAATATGGCTAATAATATGAGTTAGGCTGATATTAATAAGAGTAATAAGTATAGTACTTGTCGTTCTATCGATTATATTTGCGTAATATGGTTAATAATATGAGTTAGATTGATAATAATAAGAGTAATGAGTATAGTAATTGTCGTTCTATCGATCATATAAGCCTAATATGGCTAATGATATGAGTTAGGCTGATAATAATAAGAGTAATAAGTATAGTAATTGTCGTGCTATCGATCATAGCTGCATAATATGGTTAATAATATGAGTTAGATTGATAATAGTGAGTGTAATAAGTATAGTAATTGTCGTTCTGTCGATCATATAAGCATAATATGGCTAATAATATGAGTTAGGTTGATAATAATAAGAGTAATAAGTATAGTAATTGTCGTTCTATCGATCATATTAGCATAATATGGTTAATAATATGAGTTAGATTGGTAATAATAAGAGTAATGAGTATAGTAATTGTCGTTCTATCGGTCATATAAGCACAACATGGCTAATAATATGAGTTAGGCTGATAATAATAAGTGCAATAACTATAGTAATTGTCGTTCTATCGATCATATCTGCATAATATGGTTAATAATATGAGTTAGATTGATAATAGTGAGTGTAATAAGTATAGTGAATGTCGTTCTATCGATCATATCAGCATAATATGGGTAATAATATGAGTTGGATTGATAATAATAAGAGCAATGAGTATAGTAATTGTCGTACTATCGATCATATAAGCATAATATGGCTAATAATATGAGTTAGATTGATAATAATAAGTGTAAAAAGTAGAGTAATTGTCGTTCTATCGATAATATAAGCATAATATGGCTAATAATATGAGTTAGATTGATAATACTAAGAGTAGTGAGTATAGTAATTCTCGTTCTATCGATCATATAATCATAATATGGCTAATAATATGAGTTAGATTGATAATACTAAGAGTAGTGAGTATAGTAATTGTCGTTCTATCGATCATATAAGCATAATGTGGCTAATAATATGAGTTAGATTGATAATAATAAGAGTAGTAAGTATAGTATTTGTCGTTCTATCGATCATATAAGCATAATATGGCTAATAATATGAGTTGGATTGATAATAATAAGAGTAATAAGTATAGTAATTGTAGTTCTATCGATCATATCTGCATAATATGGTTAATAATATGAGTTAGATTCATAATAATAACAGTAATAAGTATAGTAATTGTCGTTCTATCGATCATTTAAGCATAATATGTCTAATAATATGAGTTAGATTGATAATAATAAGAGTAATAAGTATAGTAATTGTCGTTCTATCGGTCATTTAAGCATAATATGGCGAATAATATGAGTTGGGTTGATAAAACTAAGAATAATAAGTATAGTAACTGTCGTTCTATCGATCATATAAGCATAATATGGTTAATAATATGAGTTAGAATGATAATAATAAGAGTAATAAGTATAGTAATTGTCGTTCTATCGATCATATCTGCATAATATGGTTAATAATATGAGTTAGATTGATAATAGTGAGTGTAATAAGTATAGTGAATGTCGTTCTATCGATCATATCAGCATAATATGGGTAATAATATGAGTTGGATTGATAATAATAAGAGTAATGAGTATAGTAATTGTAGTTCTATCGATCATATCTGCATAATATGGTTAATAATATGAGTTAGATTGATAATAATAAGAGTAATGAGTATAGTAATTGTCGTTCTATCGATCATATAAGCCTAATATGGCTAATAATATGAGTTAGGCTGATAATAATAAGAGTAATAAGTATAGTAATTGTCGTTCTATCGATCATATAAGCATAATATGGCTAATAATATGAGTTAGATTGATAATAATAAGAGTAATGAGTATAGTAATTGTCGTTCTATCGATCATATAAGCCTAATATGGCTAATAATATGAGTTAGGCTGATAATAATAAGAGTAATAAGTATAGTAATTGTCGTGCTATCGATCATATCTGCATAATATGGTTAATAATATGAGTTAGACTGATAATAGTGAGTGTAATAAGTATAGTAATTGTCATTCTAGCGATCATATAAGCATAATATGGCTAATAATATGAGTTAGATTGATAATAATAAGAGTAATGAGTATAGTGATTGTCTTTCTATCGATCATATAACCATAATATGGCTAACAATATGAGTTAGATTGATAATAATAAGAGTAATGAGTATAGTAATTGTAGTTCTATCGATCATATCTGCATAATATGGTTAATAATATGAGTTAGATTGATAATAATAAGAGTAATGAGTATAGTAATTGTCGTTCTATCGATCATATAAGCCTAATATGGCTAATAATATGAGTTAGGCTGATAATAATAAGAGTAATAAGTATAGTAATTGTCGTTCTATCGATCATATAAGCATAATATGGCTAATAATATGAGTTAGATTGATAATAATAAGAGTAATGAGTATAGTAATTGTCGTTCTATCGATCATATAAGCCTAATATGGCTAATAATATGAGTTAGGCTGATAATAATAAGAGTAATAAGTATAGTAATTGTCGTGCTATCGATCATATCTGCATAATATGGTTAATAATATGAGTTAGACTGATAATAGTGAGTGTAATAAGTATAGTAATTGTCATTCTAGCGATCATATAAGCATAATATGGCTAATAATATGAGTTAGATTGATAATAATAAGAGTAATGAGTATAGTGATTGTCTTTCTATCGATCATATAACCATAATATGGCTAACAATATGAGATAGATTGATAACAATAAGAGTAATGAGTATAGTAATTGTAGTTCTATCAATCATATCTGCATGATATGTTTAAAAATATGAGTTAGATTGATAATAATAAGAGTAATGAGTATAGTAATTGTCGTTCTATCGATCATATAAGCATAATATGGCTAATAATATGAGTTAGGCTGATAATATTAAGAGTAATAAGTATAGTAATTGTCGTGCTATCGATCATATTTGCATAATATGGTTAATAATATGAGCTGGATTGATCACAGTGAGTGTAATAAGTATAGTAATTGTCGTTCTGTCGATCATATAAGCATAATATGGCTAATAATATGAGTTAGGTTGATAATAATAAGAGTAATAAGTATAGTAATTGTCGTTCTATCGATCATATTTGCGTAATATGGTTAATAATATGAGTTAGATTGATAATAATAAGAGTAATGAGTATAGTAATTGTCGTTCTATCGATCATATAAGCATAATATGGCTAATAATATGAGTTAGGCTGATAATAATAAGAGTAATAAGTATAGTAATTGTCGTGCTATCGATCATAGCTGCATAATATGGTTAATAATATGAGTTAGATTGATAATAGCGAGTGTAATAAGTATAGTAATTGTCGTTCTATCGATCATATTAGCATAATATGGTTAATAATATGAGTTAGGTTGATAATAATAAGAGTAATGAGTATACTAATTGTAGTTCTATCGATCATATCTGTATAACATGGTTAATAATATGAGTTAGATCGATAATAATAAGAGAAATGAGTATAGTAAATGTCGTGCTGTCGATCATATCTGCATAATATGGTTAATAATATGGGTTAGATTGATAATAGTGAGTGTAATAAGTATAGTAGTTGTCGTTCTATCGATCATATTAGCATATTATGGTCAATAATATGAGTTAGATTGATAATAATAAGAGTAATGAGTATAGTAATTGTCGTTCTATCGATCATATAAGCATAATATGGCTAATAATGTGAGTTAGGCTGATAATATTAAGAGTAATAAGTATAGTAATTGTCGTGCTATCGATCATATTTACATAATATGGTTAATAATATGAGCTGGATTGATAACAGTGAGTGTAATATGTATAGTAATTGTCGTTCTGTCGATCATATAAGCATAATATGGCTAATAATATGAGTTAGGCTGATAATAATAAGAGTAATATGTATAGTAATTGTCGTTCTATCGATCATATTAGCATAATATGGTTAATAATATGAGTTAGATTGATAATAATAAGAGTAATGATTATAGTAATTGTCGTTCTATCGATCATATAAGCATAATATGGCTAATAATATGAGTTAGGCTGATAATAATAAGAGTAATAAGTATAGTAATTGTCGTCCTATCGATCATATTTGCGTAATATGGTTAATAATATGAGTTAGATTGATAATAATAAGAGTAATCAGTATAGTAATTGTCGTTCTATCGATCATATAAGCATAATATGGCTAATAATATGAGTTAGGCTGATAATAATAAGAGTAATAAGTATAGTAATTGTCGTGCTATCGATCATAGCTGCATAATATGGTTAATAATATGAGTTAGATTGATAATAGCGAGTGTAATAAGTATAGTAATTGTCGTTCTATCGATCATATTAGCATAATATGGTTAATAATATGAGTTAGGTTGATAATAATAAGAGTAATGAGTATACTAATTGTAGTTCTATCGATCATATCTGTATAACATGGTTAATAATATGAGTTAGATCGATAATAATAAGAGAAATGAGTATAGCAAATGTCGTGCTGTCGATCATATCTGCATAATATGGTTAATAATATGGGTTAGATTGATAATAGTGAGTGTAATAAGTATAGTAGTTGTCGTTCTATCGATCATATTAGCATATTATGGTCAATAATATGAGTTAGATTGATAATAATAAGAGTAATGAGTATAGTAATTGTCGTTCTATCGATCATATAAGCATAATATGGCTAATAATGTGAGTTAGGCTGATAATATTAAGAGTAATAAGTATAGTAATTGTCGTGCTATCGATCATATTTACATAATATGGTTAATAATATGAGCTGGATTGATAACAGTGAGTGTAATATGTATAGTAATTGTCGTTCTGTCGATCATATAAGCATAATATGGCTAATAATATGAGTTAGGCTGATAATAATAAGAGTAATATGTATAGTAATTGTCGTTCTATCGATCATATTAGCAGAATATGGTTAATAATATGAGTTAGATTGATAATAATAAGAGTAATGAGTATAGTAATTGTCGTTCTATCGGTCATATAAGCATAATATGGCTAATAATATGAGTTAGGCTGATATTAATAAGAGTAATAAGTATAGTAATTGTCGCTCTATCGATCATATTTGCATAATATGGTTAATAATATGAGTTAGATTGATAATGATAAGAGTAATGAGTATAGTAATTGACGTTCTATCGGTCATATAAGCATAATATGGCTAATAATATGAGTTAGGCTGATATTAATAAGAGTAATAAGTATAGTAATTGTCGCTCTATCGATCATATTTGCATAATATGGTTAATAATATGAGTTAGATTGATAACAGTGAGTGTAATAAGTATAGTAATTGTCGTTCTGTCGATCATATAAGCATAATATAGCTAATAATATGAGTTGGATTGATAATAATAAGAGTAATAAATATAGTAATTGTCGTTCTATCGATCATATTTGCATAATATGGTTAATAATATGAGTTAGGTTGATAATAATAAGAGTAATGAGTATACTAATTGTAGTTCTATCGATCATATCTGCATAACATGGTTAATAATATGAGTTAGATCGATAATAATAGGAGAAATGAGTATAGTAAATGTCGTGCTGTCGATCATATCTGCATAATATGGTTAATAATATGGGTTAGATTGATAATAGTGAGTGTAATAAGTATAGTAGTTGTCGTTCTATCGATCATATAAGCATAATATGGCTAATAATATGAGTTAGGTTGATAATAATAAGAGTAATAAGTATAGTAATTGTCGTTCTATCGATCATATAAGCATAATATGGCTAATAATATGAGTTAGGCTGATAATAATAAGAGTAATAAGTATAGTAATTGTCGTTCTATCGATCATATTTGCATAATATGGTTAATAGTATGAGTTAGATTGATAACAGTGAGTGTAATAAGTATAGTAATTGTCGTTCTGTCGATCATATAAGCATAATATGGCTAATAATATGAGTTAGGTTGATAATAATAAGAGTAATAAGTATAGCAATTGTCGTTCTATCGATCATATTTGCATAATATGGATAATAATATGAGTTAGATTGATAACAGTGAGTGTAATAAGTATAGCAATTGTCGTTCTGTCGATCATATCTGCATAATATGGTTAATAATATGAGTTAGACTGATAATAGTGTGTGTAATAAGTATAGTAATTGTCGTTCTGTCGATCATATAAGCATAATATGGCTAATAATATGAGTTAGGTTGATAATAATAAGAATAATAAGTATAGTAATTGTCGTTCTATCGACCATATAAGCATAATATGGCTAATAATATGAGTTAGGCTGATAATAATAAGAGTAATACGTATAGTAATTGTCGTGCTATCGATCATAGCTGCATAATATGGTTAATAATATGAGTTAGATTGATAATAGTGAGTGTAATAAGTATAGTAATTGTCGTTCTGTCGATCATATAAGCATAATATGGCTAATAATATGAGTTAGGTTGATAATAATAAGAGTAATAAGTATAGTAATTGTCGTTCTATCGATCATATTTGCATAATATGGATAATAATATGAGTTAGATTGATAACAGTGAGTGTAATAAGTATAGCAATTGTCGTTCTGTCGATCATATCTGCATAATATGGTTAATAATATGAGTTAGACTGATAATAGTGTGTGTAATAAGTATAGTAATTGTCGTTCTGTCGATCATATAAGCATAATATGGATAATAATATGAGTTAGATTGATAACAGTGAGTGTAATAAGTATAGTAATTGTCGTTCTGTCGATCATATAAGCATAATATGGCTAATAATATGAGTTAGGTTGATAATAATAAGAGTAATAAGTATAGCAATTGTCGTTCTATCGATCATATTTGCATAATATGGATAATAATATGAGTTAGATTGATAACAGTGAGTGTAATAAGTATAGTAATTGTCGTTCTGTCGATCATATAAGCATAATATGGCTAATAATATGAGTTAGGTTGATAATAATAAGAATAATAAGTATAGTAATTGTCGTTCTATCGACCATATAAGCATAATATGGCTAATAATATGAGTTAGGCTGATAATAATAAGAGTAATACGTATAGTAATTGTCGTGCTATCGATCATAGCTGCATAATATGGTTAATAATATGAGTTAGATTGATAATAGTGAGTGTAATAAGTATAGTAATTGTCGTTCTGTCGATCATATAAGCATAATATGGCTAATAATATGAGTTAGGTTGATAATAATAAGAGTAATAAGTATAGTAATTGTCGTTCTATCGATCATATTTGCATAATATGGTTAATAATATGAGTTAGATTGATAATAGTGAGTGTAATAAGTATAGTAATTGTCGTTCTGTCGATCATATAAGCATAATATGGCTAATAATATGAGTTAGGTTGATAATAATAAGAGTAATAAGTATAGTAATTGTCGTTCTATCGATCATATTTGCATAATATGGATAATAATATGAGTTAGATTGATAACAGTGAGTGTAATAAGTATAGCAATTGTCGTTCTGTCGATCATATCTGCATAATATGGTTAATAATATGAGTTAGACTGATAATAGTGTGTGTAATAAGTATAGTAATTGTCGTTCTGTCGATCATATAAGCATAATATGGATAATAATATGAGTTAGATTGATAACAGTGAGTGTAATAAGTATAGTAATTGTCGTTCTGTCGATCATATAAGCATAATATGGCTAATAATATGAGTTAGGTTGATAATAATAAGAGTAATAAGTATAGCAATTGTCGTTCTATCGATCATATTTGCATAATATGGATAATAATATGAGTTAGATTGATAACAGTGAGTGTAATAAGTATAGCAATTGTCGTTCTGTCGATCATATCTGCATAATATGGTTAATAATATGAGTTAGACTGATAATAGTGTGTGTAATAAGTATAGTAATTGTCGTTCTGTCGATCATATAAGCATAATATGGCTAATAATATGAGTTAGGTTGATAATAATAAGAATAATAAGTATAGTAATTGTCGTTCTATCGACCATATAAGCATAATATGGTTAATAATATGAGTTAGACTGATAATAGTGAGTGTAATAAGTACAGTAATTGTGGTTCTATCGATCATATAAGCATAATATGACTAATAATATGAGTTAGGCTGATAATAATAAGAGTAATAAGTATAGTAATTGTCGTTCTATCGATCATATAAGCATAATATGGCTAATAATATGAGTTAGGTTGATAATAATAAGAGAAATAAGTATAGTAATTGTCGTTCTATCGATCATATAAGCATAATATGGCTAATAATATGAGTTAGATTGATAATAATAAGAGTAATGAGTATGCTAATTGTAGTTCTATCGATCATATCTGCATAATATTGTTAATAATATGAGTTAGATTGATAATAATAAGAGTAATAAGTATAGTAAATGTCCTGCTATCGATCATACCTGCATAACGTGGTTAATAATATGAGTTAGATCGATAATAATAAGAGAAATGAGTATAGTGAATGTCGTGCTGTCGATCATATCTGCATAATATGGTTAATAATATGGGTTAGATTGATAATAGTGAGTGTAATAAGTATAGTAGTTGTCGTTCTATCGATCATATAAGCATAATATGGCTAATAATATGAGTTAGGTTGATAATAATAAGAGTAATAAGTATAGTAATTGTCGTTCTATCGATCATATAAGCATAATATGGCTAATAATATGAGTTAGGCTGATAATAATAAGAGTAATAAGTATAGTAATTGTCGTTCTATCGATCATATTTGCATAATATGGTTAATAGTATGAGTTAGATTGATAACAGTGAGTGTAATAAGTATAGTAATTGTCGTTCTGTCGATCATATCTGCATAATATGGTTAATAATATGAGTTAGACTGATAATAGTGTGTGTAATAAGTATAGTAATTGTCGTTCTGTCGATCATATAAGCATAATATGGCTAATAATATGAGTTAGGTTGATAATAATAAGAATAATAAGTATAGTAATTGTCGTTCTATCGACCATATAAGCATAATATGGCTAATAATATGAGTTAGGCTGATAATAATAAGAGTAATACGTATAGTAATTGTCGTGCTATCGATCATAGCTGCATAATATGGTTAATAATATGAGTTAGATTGATAACAGTGAGTGTAATAAGTATAGTAATTGTCGTTCTGTCGATCATATAAGCATAATATAGCTAATAATATGAGTTAGATTGATAATAATAAGAGTAATAAATATAGTAATTGTCGTTCTATCGATCATATTTGCATAATATGGTTAATAATATGAGTTAGGTTGATAATAATAAGAGTAATGAGTATACTAATTGTAGTTCTATCGATCATATCTGCATAACATGGTTAATAATATGAGTTAGATCGATAATAATAGGAGAAATGAGTATAGTAAATGTCGTGCTGTCGATCATATCTGCATAATATGGTTAATAATATGGGTTAGATTGATAATAGTGAGTGTAATAAGTATAGTAGTTGTCGTTCTATCGATCATATAAGCATAATATGGCTAATAATATGAGTTAGGTTGATAATAATAAGAGTAATAAGTATAGTAATTGTCGTTCTATCGATCATATAAGCATAATATGGCTAATAATATGAGTTAGGCTGATAATAATAAGAGTAATAAGTATAGTAATTGTCGTTCTATCGATCATATTTGCATAATATGGTTAATAGTATGAGTTAGATTGATAACAGTGAGTGTAATAAGTATAGTAATTGTCGTTCTGTCGATCATATAAGCATAATATGGCTAATAATATGAGTTAGGTTGATAATAATAAGAGTAATAAGTATAGCAATTGTCGTTCTATCGATCATATTTGCATAATATGGATAATAATATGAGTTAGATTGATAACAGTGAGTGTAATAAGTATAGCAATTGTCGTTCTGTCGATCATATCTGCATAATATGGTTAATAATATGAGTTAGACTGATAATAGTGTGTGTAATAAGTATAGTAATTGTCGTTCTGTCGATCATATAAGCATAATATGGCTAATAATATGAGTTAGGTTGATAATAATAAGAATAATAAGTATAGTAATTGTCGTTCTATCGACCATATAAGCATAATATGGCTAATAATATGAGTTAGGCTGATAATAATAAGAGTAATACGTATAGTAATTGTCGTGCTATCGATCATAGCTGCATAATATGGTTAATAATATGAGTTAGATTGATAATAGTGAGTGTAATAAGTATAGTAATTGTCGTTCTGTCGATCATATAAGCATAATATGGCTAATAATATGAGTTAGGTTGATAATAATAAGAGTAATAAGTATAGTAATTGTCGTTCTATCGATCATATTTGCATAATATGGATAATAATATGAGTTAGATTGATAACAGTGAGTGTAATAAGTATAGCAATTGTCGTTCTGTCGATCATATCTGCATAATATGGTTAATAATATGAGTTAGACTGATAATAGTGTGTGTAATAAGTATAGTAATTGTCGTTCTGTCGATCATATAAGCATAATATGGATAATAATATGAGTTAGATTGATAACAGTGAGTGTAATAAGTATAGTAATTGTCGTTCTGTCGATCATATAAGCATAATATGGCTAATAATATGAGTTAGGTTGATAATAATAAGAGTAATAAGTATAGCAATTGTCGTTCTATCGATCATATTTGCATAATATGGATAATAATATGAGTTAGATTGATAACAGTGAGTGTAATAAGTATAGTAATTGTCGTTCTGTCGATCATATAAGCATAATATGGCTAATAATATGAGTTAGGTTGATAATAATAAGAATAATAAGTATAGTAATTGTCGTTCTATCGACCATATAAGCATAATATGGCTAATAATATGAGTTAGGCTGATAATAATAAGAGTAATACGTATAGTAATTGTCGTGCTATCGATCATAGCTGCATAATATGGTTAATAATATGAGTTAGATTGATAATAGTGAGTGTAATAAGTATAGTAATTGTCGTTCTGTCGATCATATAAGCATAATATGGCTAATAATATGAGTTAGGTTGATAATAATAAGAGTAATAAGTATAGTAATTGTCGTTCTATCGATCATATTTGCATAATATGGTTAATAATATGAGTTAGATTGATAATAGTGAGTGTAATAAGTATAGTAATTGTCGTTCTGTCGATCATATAAGCATAATATGGCTAATAATATGAGTTAGGTTGATAATAATAAGAGTAATAAGTATAGTAATTGTCGTTCTATCGATCATATTTGCATAATATGGATAATAATATGAGTTAGATTGATAACAGTGAGTGTAATAAGTATAGCAATTGTCGTTCTGTCGATCATATCTGCATAATATGGTTAATAATATGAGTTAGACTGATAATAGTGTGTGTAATAAGTATAGTAATTGTCGTTCTGTCGATCATATAAGCATAATATGGATAATAATATGAGTTAGATTGATAACAGTGAGTGTAATAAGTATAGTAATTGTCGTTCTGTCGATCATATAAGCATAATATGGCTAATAATATGAGTTAGGTTGATAATAATAAGAGTAATAAGTATAGCAATTGTCGTTCTATCGATCATATTTGCATAATATGGATAATAATATGAGTTAGATTGATAACAGTGAGTGTAATAAGTATAGCAATTGTCGTTCTGTCGATCATATCTGCATAATATGGTTAATAATATGAGTTAGACTGATAATAGTGTGTGTAATAAGTATAGTAATTGTCGTTCTGTCGATCATATAAGCATAATATGGCTAATAATATGAGTTAGGTTGATAATAATAAGAATAATAAGTATAGTAATTGTCGTTCTATCGACCATATAAGCATAATATGGTTAATAATATGAGTTAGACTGATAATAGTGAGTGTAATAAGTACAGTAATTGTGGTTCTATCGATCATATAAGCATAATATGACTAATAATATGAGTTAGGCTGATAATAATAAGAGTAATAAGTATAGTAATTGTCGTTCTATCGATCATATAAGCATAATATGGCTAATAATATGAGTTAGGTTGATAATAATAAGAGAAATAAGTATAGTAATTGTCGTTCTATCGATCATATAAGCATAATATGGCTAATAATATGAGTTAGATTGATAATAATAAGAGTAATGAGTATGCTAATTGTAGTTCTATCGATCATATCTGCATAATATTGTTAATAATATGAGTTAGATTGATAATAATAAGAGTAATAAGTATAGTAAATGTCCTGCTATCGATCATACCTGCATAACGTGGTTAATAATATGAGTTAGATCGATAATAATAAGAGAAATGAGTATAGTGAATGTCGTGCTGTCGATCATATCTGCATAATATGGTTAAAAATATGGGTTAGATTGATAATAGTGAGTGTAATAAGTATAGTAGTTGTCGTTCTATCGATCATATAAGCATAATATGGCTAATAATATGAGTTAGGTTGATAATAATAAGAGTAATAAGTATAGTAATTGTCGTTCTATCGATCATATAAGCATAATATGGCTAATAATATGAGTTAGGCTGATAATAATAAGAGTAATAAGTATAGTAATTGTCGTTCTATCGATCATATTTGCATAATATGGTTAATAGTATGAGTTAGATTGATAACAGTGAGTGTAATAAGTATAGTAATTGTCGTTCTGTCGATCATATCTGCATAATATGGTTAATAATATGAGTTAGACTGATAATAGTGTGTGTAATAAGTATAGTAATTGTCGTTCTGTCGATCATATAAGCATAATATGGCTAATAATATGAGTTAGGTTGATAATAATAAGAATAATAAGTATAGTAATTGTCGTTCTATCGACCATATAAGCATAATATGGCTAATAATATGAGTTAGGCTGATAATAATAAGAGTAATACGTATAGTAATTGTCGTGCTATCGATCATAGCTGCATAATATGGTTAATAATATGAGTTAGATTGATAATAGTGAGTGTAATAAGTATAGTAATTGTCGTTCTCTCGATCATATAAGCATAATATGGATAATAATATGAGTTAGGTTGATAATAATAAGAGTAATAAGTATAGTAATTGTCGTTCTATCGATCATATAAGCATAATATGGCCGATAATGTGAGTTAGGCTGCTAATAATAAGAGTAATACGTATAGTAATTGTCGTGCTTTCGATCATAGCTGCATAATATGGTTAATAATATGAGTTAGATTGATAATAGTGAGTGTAATAAGTATAGTAGTTGTCGTTCTGTCGATCATATAAGCATAATATGGCTAATAATATGAGTTAGGTTGATAATAATAAGAGTAATAAGTATAGTAATTGTCGTTCTATCGATCATATTAGCATAATATGGTTAATAATATGAGTTAGGTTGATAATAATAAGAGTAGTGAGTATACTAATTGTAGTTCTATCGATCATATCTGCATAACATGGTTAATAATATGAGTTAGATCGATAATAATAAGAGAAATGAGTATATTAAATGTCGTGCTGTCGATCATATCTGCATAATATGGTTAATAATATGAGTTAGATTGATAATAATAAGAGTAATAAGTATAGTAATTGTCGTTCTATCGATCATATTAGCATAATATGGTTAATAATATGAGTTAGATTGATAATAATAAGAGTAATGAGTATAGTAATTGTCGTTCTATCGATCATATAAGCATAATATGGCTAATAATATGAGTTAGGCTGATATTAATAAGAGTAATAAGTATAGTACTTGTCGTTCTATCGATCATATTTGCGTAATATGGTTAATAATATGAGTTAGATTGATAACAGTGAGTGTAATAAGTATAGTAATTGTCGTTCTCTCGATCATATATGCCTAATATGGCTAATAATATGAGTTAGGCTGATAATAATAAGAGTAATAAGTATAGTAATTGTCGTGCTATCGAATATATCTGCATAATATGGTTAATAATATGAGTTAGATTGATAATAATAAGAGTAATGAGTATAGTAATTGTCGTTCTATCGATCATATAAGCCTAATATGGCTAATGATATTAGTTAGGCTGATAATAATAAGAGTAATAAGTATAGTAATTGTCGTGCTATCGATCATAGCTGCATAATATGGTTAATAATATGAGTTAGATTGATAATAGTGAGTGTAATAAGTATAGTAATTGTCGTTCTGTCGATCATATAAGCATAATATGGCTAATAATATGAGTTAGGTTGATAATAATAAGAGTAATAAGTATAGTAATTGTCGTTCTATCGATCATATTAGCATAATATGGTTAATAATATGAGTTAGATTGATAATAATAAGAGTAATGAGTATAGTAATTGTCGTTCTATCGGTCATATAAGCATAATATGGCTAATAATATGAGTTAGGCTGATATTAATAAGAGTAATAAGTATAGTAATTGTCGCTCTATCGATCATATTTGCATAATATGGTTAATAATATGAGTTAGATTGATAATAATAAGAGTAATGAGTATAGTAATTGTCGTTCTATCGGTAATATAAGCACAACATGGCTAATAATATGAGTTAGGCTGATAATAATAAGTGCAATAACTATAGTAATTGTCGTTCTATCGATCATATAAGCATAATATAGCTAATAATATGAGTTAGATTGATAATAATAAGAGTAATAAATATAGTAATTGTCGTTCTATCGATCATATCTGCATAATATGGTTAATAATATGAGTTAGACTGATAATAGTGAGTGTAATAAGTACAGTAATTGTGGTTCTATCGATCATATAAGCATAATATGACTAATAATATGAGTTAGGCTGATAATAATAAGAGTAATAAGTATAGTAATTGTCGTTCTATCGATCATATTTGCATAATATGGATAATAATATGAGTTAGATTGATAACAGTGAGTGTAATAAGTATAGCAATTGTTGTTCTGTCGATCATATCTGCATAATATGGTTAATAATATGAGTTAGACTGATAATAGTGTGTGTAATAAGTATAGTAATTGTCGTTCTGTCGATCATATAAGCATAATATGGCTAATAATATGAGTTAGGTTGATAATAATAAGAGTAATAAGTATAGTAATTGTCGTTCTATCGATCATATGAGCATAACATGGCTAATAATATGAGTTAGATTGATAATAATAAGAGTAATGAGTATAGTAATTGTCGTTCTATCGATCATATAAGCATAATATGGGTAATAAAATGAGTTAGGCTGATAATAATAAGAGTAATAAGTATAGTAATTGTCGTGCTATCGATCATATCTGCATAATATGTTTAATAATATGAGTTAGACTGATAATAATAAGAGTAATGAGTATAGTAATTGTCGTTATATCGATCATATTTGCATAATATGGTTAATAGTATGAGTTAGATTGATAACAGTGAGTGTAATAAGTATAGTAACTGTCGTTCTGTCGATGATATAAGCATAATATGGCTAATAATATGAGTTAGGTTGATAATAATAAGAGAAATAAGTATAGTAATTGTCGTTCTATCGATCATATAAGCATAATATGGCTAATAATATGAGTTAGATTGATAATAATAAGAGTAATGAGTATGCTAATTGTAGTTCTATCGATCATATCTGCATAATATTGTTAATAATATGAGTTAGATTGATAATAATAAGAGTAATAAGTATAGTAAATGTCCTGCTATCGATCATACCTGCATAACGTGGTTAATAATATGAGTTAGATCGATAATAATAAGAGAAATGAGTATAGTGAATGTCGTGCTGTCGATCATATCTGCATAATATGGTTAATAATATGGGTTAGATTGATAATAGTGAGTGTAATAAGTATAGTAGTTGTCGTTCTATCGATCATATAAGCATAATATGGCTAATAATATGAGTTAGGTTGATAATAATAAGAGTAATAAGTATAGTAATTGTCGTTCTATCGATCATATAAGCATAATATGGCTAATAATATGAGTTAGGCTGATAATAATAAGAGTAATAAGTACAGTAATTGTCGTTCTATCGATCATATTTGCATAATATGGTTAATAGTATGAGTTAGATTGATAACAGTGAGTGTAACAAGTATAGTAATTGTCGTCCTGTCGATCATATAAGCATAATATGGCTAATAATATGAGTTAGGTTGATAATAATAAGAGTAATAAGTATAGCAATTGTCGTTCTATCGATCATATTTGCATAATATGGATAATAATATGAGTTAGATTGATAAGAGTGAGTGTAATAAGTATAGCAATTGTCGTTCTATCGATCATATCTGCATAATATGGTTAATAATATGAGTTAGACTGATAATAGTGTGTGTAATAAGTATAGTAATTGTCGTTCTGTCGATCATATAAGCATAATATGGCTAATAATATGAGTTAGGCTGATAATAATAAGAGTAATAAGTATAGTAATTGTCGTTCTATCGATCAAACCTCATAATATGGATAATAATATGAGTTAGATTGATAATAATAAGAGTAATAAGTATAGTAATTGTCGTTCTATCGCTCATATAAGCACAATATGGCTAATAATATGAGTTAGATTGATAATAATAAGAGTAATAAGTATAGTAATTGTCGTTCTATCGATCATATAAGCATAATATGGCTAATAATATGAGTTAGATTGATAATAATAAGAGTAGTGAGTATAGTAATTCTCGTTCTATCGATCACATAAGCATAATATGGATAATAATATGAGTTAGATTGATAATAATAAGAGTAATAAGTATAGTATTTGTCGTTCTATCGATCATATAAGCATAATATGGCTAATAATACGAGTTAGATTGATAATAATAAGAGTAATAAGTATAGTAATTGTCGTTCTATCGATCATTTAAGCATAATATAGCTAACAATATGAGTTAGATTGATAACAATAAGAGTAATGAGTATAGTAATTGTCGTTCTATCGATCATTTAAGCATAATATGGTTAATAATTTGAGTTAGAATGATAATAATAAGAGTAATAAGTATAGTAATTGTCGTTCTATCGATCATATCTGCATAATATGTTTAATAATATGAGTTAGATTGATAATAGTGAGTGTAATAAGTATAGTGAATGTCGTTCTGTCGATCATATTAGCATAATATGGTTAATAATATGAGTTAGATTGATAATAATAAGAGTAATAAGTATAGTATTTGTCGTTCTATCGATCATATAAGCATAATATGGCTAATAATACGAGTTAGATTGATAATAATAAGAGTAATAAGTATAGTAATTGTCGTTCTATCGATCATTTAAGCATAATATGGCTAATAATATGAGTTGGATTGATAACAATAAGAGTAATGAGTATAGTAATTGTCGTACTATCGATCATATAAGCATAATATGGCTAATAATGTGAGTTAGATTGATAATAGTGAGTGCAATAAATATAGTAATTGTCGTTCTATCGCTCATATAAGCACAATATGGCTAATAATATGAGTTAGATTGATAATAATAAGAGTAATAAGTATAGTAATTGTCGTTCTATCGATCATATAAGCATAATATGGCTAATAATACGAGTTAGGTTGATAATAATAAGAGTAATAAGTATAGCAATTGTCGTTCTATCGATCATTTAAGCATAATATGGCTAATAATATGAGTTAGATTGATAACAATAAGAGTAATGAGTATAGTAATTGTCGTACTATCGATCATATAAGCATAATATGGCTAATAATATGAGTTAGATTGATAATAATAAGTGTAATAAGTATAGTAATTGTTGTTCTATCGATCATAATTGCATAGTATGGTTAATAATATGAGTTAGATTGATAATAATAAGAGCAATGAGTATAGTCATTGTCGTACTATCGATCATATAAGCATAATATGGCTAATAATATGAGTTAGATTGATAATAATAAGAGTAATGGGTATAGTAATTGTCGTTCTATCGATC
>NW_027474488.1:0-39473 GCF_050947335.1 Megachile rotundata
TATTACACTCACTATTATCAATCTAACTCATATTATTAGCCATATTATGCTTATATGATCGATAGAACGGCAATTACTATACTTATTGCTCTTATTATTATCAATCTAACTCATATTATTAGCCACATTATGCTTATAGGATCGATAGAACGACAATTACTATACTTTTTACTCTTATTATTATCAATCTAACTCATATTATTAGCCATATTATGCTTATATGATCGGTAGAACGATAATTAATATACTTATTAGTCTTATTATTATCAATCTAACTCATATTATTAGCCATATTATGCTTATATGATCGATAGAACGACAATTACTATACTTATTACTCTTATTATTATCAATCGAACTCATATTATTAGCCATTCTATGCTTATATGATCGACAGAACGGCAATTACTATACTGACTACACTCACTATTATCAATCTAACTCATATTATTAACCATATTATGCAGATATGGTCGATAGAACGACAATTACTATACTTATTACTCTTATTATTATCAATCTAACTCATATTATTAGCCATATTATGCTTATATGATCGATAGAACGACAATTACTATACTTTTTACTCTTATTATTATCAATCTAACTCATATTATTAGCCATATTGTGCTTATATGATCGGTAGAACGATAATTACTATACTTATTACACTTATTATTATCAATCTATCTCATATTATTAGCCACATTATGCTTGTATGATCGGTGGAACGATAATTACTATACTTAATACTCTTATTATTATCAATCTAACTCAAATTATTAGCCATATTATGCTTATATGATCGTTAGAACTACAATTACTATACTTATTACTCTTATTATAATCAATCTAGCTCATATTATTAACCATATTATGCAGGCATGATCGATAGAACTACAACTACTATACTCATTACTCTTATTATTATCAATCTAACTCATATTATTAGCCATATTATGCTTGTATGATCGGGAGAACGATAATTACTATACTTATTGCTCTTATTATTATCAATCTAACACATATTATTAGCCACATTATGCTTATAGGATCGATAGAACTAAAATTACTATACTCATTACTCTTATTATTATCAATCTAACTCATATTATTAGCCATATTATGCTGATATGATCGATAGAACTACAATTACTATACTTATTACTCTTATTATTATCAATCGAACTCATATTATTAGCCATATTATGCTTATATGATCGATAGAACTACAATTACTATACTTATTAGTCTTATTATTATCAATCTAACTCACATTGTTAGCCATATTATGCTTATATGATCGATAGAACGACAATTACTATACTTATTACTCTTATTATTATCAATCTAACTCATATTATTAGCCATATTATGATTATATGATCGGTAGAACGACAATTACTATACTCACTACTCTTATTATTATCAATCTAACTAATATTATTAGCCATATTATGCTTATGTGATCGATAGAACGACAATTACTATACTTATTTCTCTTATTATTATCAGTCTAACTCATATTATTTGCCATATTATGCTTATATGCTCGATAGAACGACAATTACTATACTTATTTGTCTTATTATTATCAATCTAACTCATATTATTAGCCATATTATGCTTATATGATCGATAGAACGACAATTACTATACTTTTTACTCTTATTATTTTCAATCTAACTGATATTATTAGCCATATTATGCTTATATGATCGGTAGAACGATAATTACTATACTTATTACACTTATTATTATCAATCTAACTCATATTATTAGCCACATTATGCTTGTATGATCGGTGGAACGATAATTACTATACTTAATACTCTTATTATTATCAATCTAACTCAAATTATTAGCCATATTATGCTTATATGATCGTTAGAACTACAATTACTATACTTATTACTCTTATTATTATCAATCGAACTCATATTATTAGCCATATTATGCTTATATGATCGTTAGAACTACAATTACTATACTTATTACTCTTATTATAATCAATCTAGCTCATATTATTAACCATATTATGCAGGCATGATCGATAGAACTACAACTACTATACTCATTACTCTTATTATTATCAATCTAACTCATATTATTAGCCATATTATGCTTGTATGATCGGGAGAACGATAATTACTATACTTATTGCTCTTATTATTATCAATCTAACTCATATTATTAGCCATATTATGCTGATATGATCGATAGAACTACAATTACTATACTTATTACTCTTATTATTATCAATCGAACTCATATTATTAGCCATATTATGCTTATATGATCGATAGAACTACAATTACTATACTTATTAGTCTTATTATTATCAATCTAACTCACATTGTTAGCCATATTATGCTTATATGATCGATAGAACGACAATTACTATACTTATTACTCTTATTATTATCAATCTAACTCATATTATTAGCCATATTATGATTATATGATCGGTAGAACGACAATTACTATACTCACTACTCTTATTATTATCAATCTAACTAATATTATTAGCCATATTATGCTTATGTGATCGATAGAACGACAATTACTATACTTATTTCTCTTATTATTATCAGTCTAACTCATATTATTTGCCATATTATGCTTATATGCTCGATAGAACGACAATTACTATACTTATTTGTCTTATTATTATCAATCTAACTCATATTATTAGCCATATTATGCTTATATGATCGATAGAACGACAATTACTATACTTTTTACTCTTATTATTTTCAATCTAACTGATATTATTAGCCATATTATGCTTATATGATCGGTAGAACGATAATTACTATACTTATTACACTTATTATTATCAATCTAACTCATATTATTAGCCACATTATGCTTGTATGATCGGTGGAACGATAATTACTATACTTAATACTCTTATTATTATCAATCTAACTCAAATTATTAGCCATATTATGCTTATATGATCGTTAGAACTACAATTACTATACTTATTACTCTTATTATTATCAATCTAGCTCATATTACTAACCATATTATGCAGGCATGATCGATAGAACTACAACTACTATACTCATTACTCTTATTATTATCAATCTAACTCATATTATTAGCCATATTATGCTTGTATGATCGGGAGAACGATAATTACTATACTTATTGCTCTTATTATTATCAATCTAACTCATATTATTAGCCACATTATGCTTATAGGATCGATAGAACTAAAATTACTATACTCATTACTCTTATTATTATCAATCTAACTCATATTATTAGCCATATTATGCTGATATGATCGATAGAACTACAATTACTATACTTATTACTCTTATTATTATCAATCGAACTCATATTATTAGCCATATTATGCTTATATGATCGATAGAACGACAATTACTATACTTATTACTCTTATTATTATCAATCTAACTCATATTATTAGCCATATTATGATTATATGATCGGTAGAACGACAATTACTATACTCACTACTCTTATTATTATCAATCTAACTAATATTATTAGCCATATTATGCTTATGTGATCGATAGAACGACAATTACTATACTTATTACTCTTATTATTATCAGTCTAACTCATATTATTTGCCATATTATGCTTATATGCTCGATAGAACGACAATTACTATACTTATTTGTCTTATTATTATCAATCTAACTCATATTATTAGCCATATTATGCTTGTATGATCGGTCGAACGATAATTACTATACTTAATAATCTTATTATTATCAATCTAACTCATTTTATTAGCCATATTATGCTTATATGATCGATAGAACGGCAATTACTATACTTATTGCTCTTGTTATTATCAATCTAACTCATATTATTAGCCACATTATGCTTATAGGATCGATAGAACTAAAATTACTATACTCATTACTCTTATTATTATCAATCTAACTCATATTATTAGCCATATTATGCTTATATGATCGATAGAACTACCATTACTATACTTATTACTCTTATTATTATCAATCGAACTCACATTGTTAGCCATATTATGCTTATATGATCGATAGAACGACAATTACTATACTTATTACTCTTATTATTATCAATCTAACTCATATTATTAGCCATATTATGCTTATATGAACGATAGAACGACAATTACTATACTTATTACTCTTATTATTATCAATCGAACTCATATTATTAGCCATTCTATGCTTATATGATCGACAGAACGACAATTACTATACTGACTACATTCACTATTATCAATCTAACTCATATTATTAACCATATTATGCAGATATGGTCGATAGAACGACAATTACTATACTTATTACTCTTATTATTATCAATCTGACTCATATTATTAGCCATATTATGCTTATATGATCGGTAGAACGATAATTACTATACTTATTACACTTATTATTATCAATCTAACTCATATTATTAGCCACATTAAGCTTGTATGATCGGTGGAACGATAATTACTATACTTAATGCTCTTATTATTATCAATCTAACTCATATTATTAGCCATATTATGCTTATATGATCGATAGAACTACAATTGCTATACTTATTACTCTTATTATTATCAATCTAGCTCATATTATTAACCATATTATGCAGACATGATCGATAGAACTACAACTACTATACTCATTACTCTTATTATTATCAATCTAACTCATATTATTAGCCATATTATGCTTGTATGATCGGGAGAACGATAATTACTATACTTATTACTCTTATTATTATCAATCTAACTCATATTATTAATCATATTATGCTTATATGAGCAATGGAACTACAATTACTATACTTATTACACTCACTATTATCAATCTAACTCATATTATTAGCCATATTATGCTTATATGATCGATAGAACGGCAATTACTATACTTATTGCTCTTATTATTATCAATCTAACTCATATTATTAGCCACATTATGCTTATAGGATCGATAGAACGACAATTACTATACTTTTTACTCTTATTATTATCAATCTAACTCATATTATTAGCCATATTATGCTTATATGATCGGTAGAACGATAATTAATATACTTATTAGTCTTATTATTATCAATCTAACTCATATTATTAGCCATATTATGCTTATATGATCGATAGAACGACAATTACTATACTTATTACTCTTATTATTATCAATCGAACTCATATTATTAGCCATTCTATGCTTATATGATCGACAGAACGGCAATTACTATACTGACTACACTCACTATTATCAATCTAACTCATATTATTAACCATATTATGCAGATATGGTCGATAGAACGACAATTACTATACTTATTACTCTTATTATTATCAATCTAACTCATATTATTAGCCATATTATGCTTATATGATCGATAGAACGACAATTACTATACTTTTTACTCTTATTATTATCAATCTAACTCATATTATTAGCCATATTGTGCTTATATGATCGGTAGAACGATAATTACTATACTTATTACACTTATTATTATCAATCTATCTCATATTATTAGCCACATTATGCTTGTATGATCGGTGGAACGATAATTACTATACTTAATACTCTTATTATTATCAATCTAACTCAAATTATTAGCCATATTATGCTTATATGATCGTTAGAACTACAATTACTATACTTATTACTCTTATTATAATCAATCTAGCTCATATTATTAACCATATTATGCAGGCATGATCGATAGAACTACAACTACTATACTCATTACTCTTATTATTATCAATCTAACTCATATTATTAGCCATATTATGCTTGTATGATCGGGAGAACGATAATTACTATACTTATTGCTCTTATTATTATCAATCTAACACATATTATTAGCCACATTATGCTTATAGGATCGATAGAACTAAAATTACTATACTCATTACTCTTATTATTATCAATCTAACTAATATTATTAGCCATATTATGCTTATGTGATCGATAGAACGACAATTACTATACTTATTACTCTTATTATTATCAGTCTAACTCATATTATTTGCCATATTATGCTTATATGCTCGATAGAACGACAATTACTATACTTATTTGTCTTATTATTATCAATCTAACTCATATTATTAGCCATATTATGCTTATATGATCGATAGAACGACAATTACTATACTTTTTACTCTTATTATTTTCAATCTAACTCATATTATTAGCCATATTATGCTTATATGATCGGTAGAACGATAATTACTATACTTATTACACTTATTATTATCAATCTAACTCATATTATTAGCCACATTATGCTTGTATGATCGGTCGAACGATAATTACTATACTTAATAATCTTATTATTATCAATCTAACTCATATTATTAGCCATATTATGCTTATATGATCGATAGAACTACAATTACTATACTTATTACTCTTATTATTATCAATCTAGCTCATATTATTAACCATATTATGCAGACATGATCGATAGAACTACAACTGCTATACTCATTACTCTTATTATTATCAATCTAACTCATATTATTAGCCATATTATGCTTGTATGATCGGGAGAACGATAATTACTATACTTATTACTCTTATTATTATCAATCTAACTCATATTATTAATCATATTATGCTTATATGAGCAATGGAACTACAATTACTATACTTATTACACTCACTATTATCAATCTAACTCATATTATTAGCCATATTATGCTTATATAATCGATAGAACGACAATTACTATACTCCTTAGTCTTATTATTATCAATCTAACTCATATTATTAGCCATATTATGCTTATATGATCGATAGAACGACAATTTCTATACTTTTTACTCTTATTATTATCAATCTAACTCATATTATTAGCCATATTATGCTTATATGATCGATAGAACGACAATTACTATACTTTTTACTCTTATTATTATCAATCTAACTCACATTATTAGCCATATTATGCTTATATGATCGGTAGAACGATAATTACTATACTTATTACTCTTATTATTAGCAATCTAACTCATATTATTAGCCATATTATGCTTGTATGATCGGGAGAACGATAATTACTATACTTATTACTCTTGTTATTATCAATCTAACTCATATTATTAATCATATTATGCTTATATGAGCAATGGAACTACAATTACTATACTTATTACACTCACTATTATCAATCTAACTCATATTATTAACCATATTATGCAGATATGATCGATAGAACTACAACTACTATACTCATTACTCTTATTATTATCAATCTAACTAATATTATTAGCCATATTATGCTTGTATGATCGGTAGAACGATAATTACTATACCTATTACTCTTATTATCATCAATTTAACTCATATTATTAGCCATACTATGCTTATATGATCGATAGAATGACAATTACTATACTTATTACTCTTATTATTATCAACCTAACTCATATTATTAGCCATATTATGCTTATATGATCGATAGAACGACAATTACTATACTTTTTACTCTTATTATTATCAATCTAACTCATATTATTAGCCATATTATGCTTATATGATCGGTAGAACGATAATTAATATACTTATTAGTCTTATTATTATCAATCTAACTCATATTATTAGCCATATTATGCTTATATGATCGATAGAACGACAATTACTATACTTATTACTCTTATTATTATCAATCGAACTCATATTATTAGCCATTCTATGCTTATATGATCGACAGAACGGCAATTACTATACCGACTACACTCACTATTATCAATCTAACTCATATTATTAACCATATTATGCAGATATGGTCGATAGAACGACAATTACTATACTTATTACTCTTATTATTATCAATCTAACTCATATTATTAGCCATATTATGCTTGTATGATCGATAGAACGACAATTACTATACTTTTTACTCTTATTATTACCAATCTAACTCATATTATTAGCCATATTGTGCTTATATGATCGGTAGAACCATAATTACTATACTTATTACACTTACTATTATCAATCTAACTCATATTATTAGCGACATTATGCTTGTATGATCGGTGGAACGATAATTACTATACTTAATACTCTTATTATTATCAATATAACTCATATTATTATCCATATTATGCTTATATGATCGTTAGAACTACAATTACTATACTTATTACTCTTATTATTATCAATCTAGCTCATATTATTAACCATATTATGCAGGCATGATCGATAGAACTACAACTACTATACTCATTACTCTTATTATTATCAATCTAACTCATATTATTAGCCATATTATGCTTGTATGATCGGGAGAACGATAATTACTATACTTATTACTCTTATTATTATCAATCTAACTCATATTATTAATCATATTATGCTTATATGAGCAATGGAACTACAATTACTATACTTATTACACTCACTATTATCAATCTAACTCATATTATTAGCCATATTATGCTTATATATTCGATAGAACGACAATTACTATACTCCTTAGTCTTATTATTATCAATCTAACTCATATTATTAGCCACATTATGCTTATAGGATCGATAGAACTACAATTACTATACTCATTACTCTTATTATTATCAATCTAACTCATATTATTAGCCATATTATGCTTATATGATCGATAGAACTACAATTACTATACTTATTACTCTTATTATTATCAATCGAACTCACATTATTAGCCATATTATGCTTGTATGATCGATAGAACTACAATTACTATACTTATTAGTCTTATTATTATCAATCTAACTCACATTGTTAGCCATATTATGCTTATATGATCGATAGAACGATAATTACTATACTTATTACTCTTATTATTATCAATCTAACTCATATTATTTGCCATCTTATGCTTATATGATCGATAGAACGAAAATTACTATACTCATTACTCTTATTATTATCAATCTAACTCATATTATTAGCCATATTATGCTTATATGATCGATAGAACTACAATTACTATACTTATTACTTTTATTATTATCAATCGAACTCATATTATTAGCCATACTATGCTTATATGATCGACAGAACGACAATTACTATACTTATTGCAGTCACTATTATCATTCTAACTCATATTATTAGCCATACTATGCTTATATGATCGACAGAACGACAATTACTATACTTATTACACTCACTATTATCAATCTAACTCATATTATTAGCCATATTATGCTTATATGATCGGTAGAACGATAATTACTATACTTATTACTCTTATTATTATCAATCTAACTCATATTATTAATCATATTATACTTGTATGAGCAATAGAACTAAAATTACTATACTTATTACACTCGCTATTATCATTCTAACTCATATTATTAGCCGTATTATGCTTATATGATCGATAGAACGACAATTACTATACTTTTTACTCTTAATATTATCAGTCTAACTCATATTATTAACCATATTATGCAGATATGGTCGATAGAACGACAATTACTATACTTATTACTCTTATTATTATCAATCTGACTCATATTATTAGCCATATTATGCTTATATGATCGGTAGAACGATAATTACTATACTTATTACACTTATTATTATCAATCTAACTCATATTATTAGCCACATTAAGCTTGTATGATCGGTGGAACGATAATTACTATACTTAATGCTCTTATTATTATCAATCTAACTCATATTATTAGCCATATTATGCTTATATGATCGATAGAACTACAATTACTATACTTATTACTCTTATTATTATCAATCTAGCTCATATTATTAACCATATTATGCAGACATGATCGATAGAACTACAACTACTGTACTCATTACACTCACTATTATCAATCTAACTCATATTATTAGCCATATAATGCTTATATAATCGATAGAACGACAATTACTATACTTATTGCTCTTATTATTATCAATCTAACTCATATTATTAGCCACATTATGCTTATAGGATCGATAGAACTACAATTACTATACTTATTACTCTTATTATTATCAATCGAACTCATATTATTAATCATATTATACTTATATGAGCAATAGAACTAAAATTACTATACTTATTACACTCGCTATTATCATTCTAACTCATATTATTAGCCATATTATGCTTATATGATCGATAGAACGACAATTACTATACTTTTTACTCTTATTATTATCAATCTAACTCATATTATTAGCCATATTATGCTTATATGATCGGTAGAACGATAATTAATATACTTATTACTCTTATTATTATCAATCTAACTCATATTATTAGCCATACTATGCTTTTATGATCGATAGAACGACAATTACTATACTTATTAGTCTTATTATTATCAATCTAACTCATATTATTAGCCATATTATGCTTATATGATCGATAGAACGACAATTACTATACTTATTACTCTTATTATTATCAGTCGAACTCATATTATTACCCATTCTATGCTTATATGATCGACAGAACGACAATTACTATACTGACTACACTCACTATTATCAATCTAACTCATATTATTAACCATATTATGCAGATATGGTCGATAGAACGACAATTACTATACTTATTACTCTTATTATTATCAATCTGACTCATATTATTAGCCATATTATGCTTATATGATCGGTAGAAAGATAATTACTATACTTATTACACTTATTATTATCAATCTAACTCATATTATTAGCCACATTAAGCTTGTATGATCGGTGGAACGATAATTACTATACTTAATGCTCTTATTATTATCAATCTAACTCATATTATTAGCCACATTATGCTTATATGATCGATAGAACTACAATTGCTATACTTATTACTCTTATTATTATCAATCTAGCTCATATTATTAACCATATTATGCAGACATGATCGATAGAACTACAACTACTATACTCACTACTCTTATTATTATCAATCTAACTAATATTATTAGCCATATTATGCTTGTATGATCGGTAGAACGATAATTACTATACCTATTACTCTTATTATCATCAATTTAACTCATATTATTAGCCATACTATGCTTATATGATCGATAGAATGACAATTACTATACTTATTACTCTTATTATTATCAACCTAACTCATATTATTAGCCATATTATGCTTATATGATCGATAGAACGACAATTACTATACTTTTTACTCTTATTATTATCAATCTAACTCATATTATTAGCCATATTATGCTTATATGATCGATAGAACTACAATTACTATACTTATTACTCTTATTATTATCAATCGAACTCATATTATTAGCCATACTATGCTTATATGATCGACAGAACGACAATTACTATACTTATTGCACTCACTATTATCAATCTAACTCATATTATTAGCCATACTATGCTTATATGATCGACAGAACGACAATTACTATACTTTTTACTCTTATTATTATCAATCTAACTCATATTATTAGCCATATTATGCTTATATGATCGATAGAACTACAATTACTATACTTATTACTCTTATTATTATCAATCTAACTCATATTATTAGCCATATTATGCTTATATGATCGATAGAACGGCAATTACTATACTTATTGCTCTTATTATTATCAATCTAACTCATATTATTAGCCACATTATGCTTATAGGATCGATAGAACTAAAATTACTATACTCATTACTCTTATTATTATCAATCTAACTCATATTATTAGCCATATTATGCTTATATGATCGATAGAACTACAATTACTATACTTATTACTCTTATTATTATCAATCGAACTCACATTGTTAGCCATATTATGCTTATATGATCGATAGAACGACAATTACTATACTTATTACTCTTATTATTATCAATCTAACTCATATTATTTGCCATCTTATGCTTATATGATCGATAGAACGAAAATTACTATACTCATTACTCTTATTATTATCAATCTCACTCATATTATTAGCCATATTATGATTATATGATCGATAGAACTACAATTACTATACTTATTTCTCTTATTATTATCAATCGAACTCATATTATTAGCCATACTATGCTTATATGATCGACAGAACGACAATTACTATACTTATTACTCTTATTATTATCAATCGAACTCACATTGTTAGCCATATTATGCTTATATGATCGATAGAACGACAATTACTATACTTATTACTCTTATTATTATCAATCTAACTCATATTATTTGCCATCTTATGCTTATATGATCGATAGAACGAAAATTACTATACTCATTACTCTTATTATTATCAATCTAACTCATATTATTAGCCATATTATGATTATATGATCGATAGAACTACAATTACTATACTTATTACTCTTATTATTATCAATCGAACTCATATTATTAGCCATACTATGCTTATATGATCGACAGAACGACAATTACTATACTTATTGCACTCACTATTATCAATCTAACTCATATTATTAGCCATACTATGCTTATATGATCGACAGAACGACAATTACTATACTTATTACACTCACTATTATCAATCTAACTCATATTATTAGCCATATTATGCTTATATGATCGGTAGAACGATAATTACTATACTTATTACTCTTATTATTATGAATCTAACTCATATTATTAATCATATTATACTTATATGAGCAATAGAACTAAAATTACTATACTTATTACACTCGCTATTATCATTCTAACTCATATTATTAGCCATATTATGCTTATATGATCGATAGAACGACAATTACTATACTTTTTACTCTTATTATTATCTATCTAACTCATATTATTAGCCATATTATGCTTATATGATCGGTAGAACGATAATTAATATACTTATTAGTCTTATTATTATCAATCTAACTCATATTATTAGCCATATTATGCTTATATGCTCGATAGAACGACAATTACTATACTTATTACTCTTATTATTATCAATCGAACTCATATTATTAGCCATTCTATGCTTATATGATCGACAGAACGGCAATTACTATACTGACTACACTCACTATTATCAATCTAACTCATATTATTAACCATATTATGCAGATATGGTCGATAGAACGACAATTACTATACTTATTACTCTTATTAATATCAATCTAACTCATATTATTAGCCATATTATGCTTATATGATCGATAGAACGACAATTACTATACTTTTTACTCTTATTATTATCAATCTAACTCATATTATTAGCCATATTGTGCTTATATGATCGGTAGAACGATAATTACTATACTCATTACTCTTATTATTATCAATCTAACTCATATTATTAGCCATATTATGCTTTTATGATCGATAGAACGACAATTACTATACTTATTAGTCTTATTATTATCAATCTAACTCATATTATTAGCCATGTTATGCTTATATGAACGATAGAACGACAATTACTATACTTATTACTCTTATTATTATCAATCGAACTCATATTATTAGCCATTCTATGCCTATATGATCGACAGAACGACAATTACTATACTGACTACACTCACTATTATCAATCTAACTCATATTATTAACCATATTATGCAGATATGGTCGATAGAACGACAATTACTATACTTATTACTCTTATTATTATCAATCTGACTCATATTATTAGCCATATTATGCTTATATGATCGGTAGAACGATAATTACTATACTTATTACACTTATTATTATCAATCTAACTCATATTATTAGCCACATTAAGCTTGCATGATCGGTGGAACGATAATTACTATACTTAATGCTCTTATTATTATCAATCTAACTCATATTATTAGCCATATTATGCTTATATGATCGATAGAACTACAATTGCTATACTTATTACTCTTATTATTATCAATCTAGCTCATATTATTAACCATATTATGCAGACATGATCGATAGAACTACAACTACTATACTCATTACTCTTATTATTATCAATCTAACTCATATTATTAGCCGTATTATGCTTGTATGATCGGGAGAACGATAATTACTATACTTATTACTCTTATTATTATCAATCTAACTCATATTATTAATCATATTATGCTTATATGAGCAATGGAACTACAATTACTATACTTATTACACTCACTATTATCAATCTAACTCATATTATTAGCCATATTATGCTTATATGATCGATAGAACGGCAATTACTATACTTATTGCTCTTATTATTATCAATCTAACTCATATTATTAGCCACATTATGCTTATAGGATCGATAGAACTAAAATTACTATACTCATTACTCTTATTATTATCAATCTAACTCATATTATTAGCCACATTATGCTTGTATGATCGGTGGAACGATAATTACTATACTTAATACTCTTATTATTATCAATCTAACTCATATTATTAGCCATATTATGCTTATATGATCGATACAACTACAATTACTATACTTATTACTCTTATTATTATCAATCGAACTCATATTATTAGCCATATTATGCTTGTATGATCGATAGAACTACAATTACTATACTTATTAGTCTTATTATTATCAATCTAACTCACATTGTTAGCCATATTATGCTTATATGATCGATAGAACGACAATTACTATACTTATTACTCTTATTATTATCAATCTAACTCATATTATTTGCCATCTTATGCTTATATGACCGATAGAACGAAAATTACTATACTCATTACTCTTATTATTATCAATCTAACTCATATTATTAGCCATATTATGCTTATATGATCGATAGAACTACAATTACTATACTTATTACTCTTATTATTATCAATTGAACTCATATTATTAGCCATACTATGCTTATATGATCGACAGAACGACAATTACTATACTTATTGCAGTCACTATTATCAATCTAACTCATATTATGAGCCATACTATGCTTATATGATCGACAGAACGACAATTACTATACTTATTACACTCACTATTATCAATCTAACTCATATTATTAGCCATATTATGCTTATACGATCGGTAGAACGATAATTACTATACTTATTACTCTTATTATTATCAATCTAACTCATATTATTAATCATATTATACTTATATGAGCAATAGAACTAAAATTACTATACTTATTACACTCGCTATTATCATTCTAACTCATATTATTAGCCATATTATGCTTATATGATCGATAGAACGACAATCACTATACTTATTACTCTTATTATTATCAATCGAATTCATATTATTAGCCATTCTATGCTTATAGGATCGACAGAACGACAATTACTATACTGATTACACTCACTATTATCAATCTAACTCATATTATTAACCATATTACGCAGATATGGTCGATAGAACGACAATTACTATACTTATTAGTCTTATTATTATCAATCTGACTCATATTATTAGCCATATTATGCTTATATGATCGGTAGAACGATAATTACTATACTTATTACACTTATTATTATCAATCTAACTCATATTATTAGCCACATTAAGCTTGTATGATCGGTGGAACGATAATTACTATACTTAATGCTCTTATTATTATCAATCTAACTCATATTATTAGCCATATTATGCTTATATGATCGATAGAACTACAATTGCTATACTTATTACTCTTATTATTATCAATCTAACTCATATTATTAGCCACATTATGCTTATAGGATCGATAGAACTACAATTACTATACTTATTACTCTTATTATTATCAATCTAGCTCATATTATTAACCATATTATGCAGACATGATCGATAGAACTACAACTACTATACTCATTACTCTTATTATTATCAATCTAACTCATATTATTAGCCATATTATGCTTGTATCATCGGGAGAACGATAATTACTATACTTATTACTCTTATTATTATCAATCTAACTCATATTATTAATCATATTATGCTTATATGAGCAATGGAACTACAATTACTATACTTATTACACTCACTATTATCAATCTAACTCATATTATTAGCCATATTATGCTTATATGATCGATAGAACAGCAATTACTATACTTATTGCTCTTATTATTATCAATCTAACTCATATTATTAGCCACATTATGCCTATAGGATCGATAGAACTAAAATTACTATACTCATTACTCTTATTATTATCAATCTAACTCATATTATTAGCCATATTATGCTTATATGATCGATAGAACTACAATTACTATACTTATTACTCTTATTATTATCAATCGAACTCATATTATTAGCCATTCTATGCTTATATGATCGACAGAACGACAATTACTATACTTATTGCACTCACTATTATCAATCTAACTCATATTATTAGCCATACTATGCTTATATGATCGACAGAACGACAATTACTATACTTATTACACTCACTATTATCAATCTAACTCATATTATTAGCCATATTATGCTTATATGATCGGTAGAACGATAATTACTATACTTATTACTCTTATTATTATCAATCTAACTCATATTATTAATCATATTATACTTATATGAGCAATAGAACTAAAATTACTATACTTATTACACTCGCTATTAGCATTCTAACTCATATTATTAGCCATATTATGCTTATATGATCGATAGAACGACAATTACTATACTTTTTACTCTTATTATTATCAATCTAACTCATATTATTAGCCATATTATGCTTATATGATCGATAGAACGGCAATTACTATACTTATTGCTCTTATTATTATCAATCTAACTCATATTATTAGCCACATTATGCTTATAGGATCGATAGAACAAAAATTACTATACTCATTACTCTTATTATTATCAATCTAACTCATATTATTAGCCATATTATGCTTATATGATCGATAGAACTACAATTACTATACTTATTACTCTTATTATTATCAATCGAACTCATATTATTAGCCATACTATGCTTATATGATCGACAGAACGACAATTACTATACTTATTGCACTCACTATTATCAATCTAACTCATATTATTAGCCATATTATGCTTATATGATCGGTAGAACGATAATTACTATACTTATTACTCTTATTATTATCAATCTAACTCATATTATTAATCATATTATACTTATATGAGCAATAGAACTAAAATTACTATACTTATTACACTCGCTATTATCATTCTATCTCATATTATCAGCCATATTATGCTTATATGATCGATAGAACGACAATTACTATTCTTATTACTCTTATTATTATCAATCTAACTCATATTATTAGCCATATTGTGCTTATATGATCGATAGAACGACAATTACTATACTTTTTACTCTTATTATTATCAATCTAACTCATATTATTAGCCATATTGTGCTTATATGATCGGTAGAACGATAATTACTATACTTATTACACTTATTATTATCAATCTAACTCATATTATTAGCCACATTATGCTTGTATGATCGGTGGAACGATAATTACTATACTTAATACTCTTATTATTATCAATCTAACTCAAATTATTAGCCATATTATGCTTATATGATCGTTAGAACTACAATTACTATACTTATTACTCTTATTATTATCAATCTAGCTCATATTACTAACCATATTATGCAGGCATGATCGATAGAACTACAACTACTATACTCATTACTCTTATTATTATCAATCTAACTCATATTATTAGCCATATTATGCTTGTATGATCGGGAGAACGATAATTACTATACTTATTGCTCTTCTTATTATCAATCTAACTCATATTATTAGCCACATTATGCTTATAGGATCGATAGAACTAAAATTACTATACTCATTACTCTTATTATTATCAATCTAACTCATATTATTAGCCATATTATGCTGATATGATCGATAGAACTACAATTACTATACTTATTACTCTTATTATTATCAATCGAACTCATATTATTAGCCATATTATGCTTATATGATCGATAGAACTACAATTACTATACTTATTAGTCTTATTATTATCAATCTAACTCACATTGTTAGCCATATTATGCTTATATGATCGATAGAACGACAATTACTATACTTATTACTCTTATTATTATCAATCTAACTCATATTATTAGCCATATTATGATTATATGATCGGTAGAACGACAATTACTATACTCACTACTCTTATTATTATCAATCTAACTAATATTATTAGCCATATTATGCTTATGTGATCGATAGAACGACAATTACTATACTTATTACTCTTATTATTATCAGTCTAACTCATATTATTTGCCATATTATGCTTATATGATCGATAGAACGACAATTACTATACTTATTACTCTTATTATTATCAATCTAACTCATATTATTTGCCATCCTATGCTTATATGATCGGTAGAACGATAATTACTATACTTATTACTCTTATTATTATCAATCTAACTCATATTATTAATCATATTATACTTATATGAGCAATAGAACTAAAATTACTATACTTATTACACTCGCTATTATCATTCTAACTCATATTATTAGCCATATTATGCTTGTATGATCGATAGAACTACAATTACTATACTTATTAGTCTTATTATTATCAATCTAACTCACATTGTTAGCCATATTATGCTTATATGATCGGGAGAACGATAATTACCATACTTATTACTCTTATTATTATCAATCTAACTCATATTATTAATCATATTATGCTTATACGATCGGTAGAACGATAATTACTATACTTATTACTCTTATTATTATCAATCTAACTCATATTATTAATCATATTATACTTATATGAGCAATAGAACTAAAATTACTATACTTATTACACTCGCTATTATCATTCTAACTCATATTATTAGCCATATTATGCTTATATGATCGATAGAACGACAATTACTATACTTTTTACTCTTATTATTATCAATCTAACTCATATTATTAGCCATATTATGCTTATATGATCGGTAGAACGATAATTAATATACTTATTACTCTTATTATTATCAATCTAACTCATATTATTAGCCATACTATGCTTTTATGATCGATAGAACGACAATTACTATACTTATTAGTCTTATTATTATCAATCTAACTCATATTATTAGCCATATTATGCTTATATGAACGATAGAACGACAATTACTATACTTATTACTCTTATTATTATCAATCGAACTCATATTATTAGCCATTCTATGCTTATATGATCGACAGAACGACAATTACTATACTGACTACATTCACTATTATCAATCTAACTCATATTATTAACCATATTATGCAGATATGGTCGATAGAACGACAATTACTATACTTATTACTCTTATTATTATCAATCTGACTCATATTATTAGCCATATTATGCTTATATGATCGGTAGAACGATAATTACTATACTTATTACACTTATTATTATCAATCTAACTCATATTATTAGCCACATTAAGCTTGTATGATCGGTGGAACGATAATTACTATACTTAATGCTCTTATTATTATCAATCTAACTCATATTATTAGCCATATTATGCTTATATGATCGATAGAACTACAATTGCTATACTTATTACTCTTATTATTATCAATCTAGCTCATATTATTAACCATATTATGCAGACATGATCGATAGAACTACAACTACTATACTCATTACTCTTATTATTATCAATCTAACTCATATTATTAGCCATATTATGCTTGTATGATCGGGAGAACGATAATTACTATACTTATTACTCTTATTATTATCAATCTAACTCATATTATTAATCATATTATGCTTATATGAGCAATGGAACTACAATTACTATACTTATTACACTCACTATTATCAATCTAACTCATATTATTAGCCATATTATGCTTATATGATCGATAGAACGGCAATTACTATACTTATTGCTCTTATTATTATCAATCTAACTCATATTATTAGCCACATTATGCTTATAGGATCGATAGAACGACAATTACTATACTTTTTACTCTTATTATTATCAATCTAACTCATATTATTAGCCATATTATGCTTATATGATCGGTAGAACGATAATTAATATACTTATTAGTCTTATTATTATCAATCTAACTCATATTATTAGCCATATTATGCTTATATGATCGATAGAACGACAATTACTATACTTATTACTCTTATTATTATCAATCGAACTCATATTATTAGCCATTCTATGCTTATATGATCGACAGAACGGCAATTACTATACTGACTACACTCACTATTATCAATCTAACTCATATTATTAACCATATTATGCAGATATGGTCGATAGAACGACAATTACTATACTTATTACTCTTATTATTATCAATCTAACTCATATTATTAGGCATATTATGCTTATATGATCGATAGAACGACAATTACTATACTTTTTACTCTTATTATTATCAATCTAACTCATATTATTAGCCATATTGTGCTTATATGATCGGTAGAACGATAATTACTATACTTATTACACTTATTATTATCAATCTATCTCATATTATTAGCCACATTATGCTTGTATGATCGGTGGAACGATAATTACTATACTTAATACTCTTATTATTATCAATCTAACTCAAATTATTAGCCATATTATGCTTATATGATCGTTAGAACTACAATTACTATACTTATTACTCTTATTATAATCAATCTAGCTCATATTATTAACCATATTATGCAGGCATGATCGATAGAACTACAACTACTATACTCATTACTCTTATTATTATCAATCTAACTCATATTATTAGCCATATTATGCTTGTATGATCGGGAGAACGATAATTACTATACTTATTGCTCTTATTATTATCAATCTAACACATATTATTAGCCACATTATGCTTATAGGATCGATAGAACTAAAATTACTATACTCATTACTCTTATTATTATCAATCTAACTCATATTATTAGCCATATTATGCTGATATGATCGATAGAACTACAATTACTATACTTATTACTCTTATTATTATCAATCGAACTCATATTATTAGCCATATTATGCTTATATGATCGATAGAACTACAATTACTATACTTATTAGTCTTATTATTATCAATCTAACTCACATTGTTAGCCATATTATGCTTATATGATCAATAGAACGACAATTACTATACTTATTACTCTTATTATTATCAATCTAACTCATATTATTAGCCATATTATGATTATATGATCGGTAGAACGACAATTACTATACTCACTACTCTTATTATTATCAATCTAACTAATATTATTAGCCATATTATGCTTATGTGATCGATAGAACGACAATTACTATACTTATTACTCTTATTATTATCAGTCTAACTCATATTATTTGCCATATTATGCTTATATGCTCGATAGAACGACAATTACTATACTTATTTGTCTTATTATTATCAATCTAACTCATATTATTAGCCATATTATGCTTATATGATCGATAGAACGACAATTACTATACTTTTTACTCTTATTATTTTCAATCTAACTCATATTATTAGCCATATTATGCTTGTATGATCGGGAGAACGATAATTACTATACTTATTACTCTTATTATTATCAATCTAACTCATATTATTAATCATATTATGCTTATATGAGCAATGGAACTACAATTACTATACTTATTACACTCACTATTATCAATCTAACTCATATTATTAGCCATATTATGCTTATATAATCGATAGAACGACAATTACTATACTCCTTAGTCTTATTATTATCAATCTAACTCATATTATTAGCCATATTATGCTTATATGATCGATAGAACGACAATTTCTATACTTTTTACTCTTATTATTATCAATCTAACTCATATTATTAGCCATATTATGCTTATATGATCGATAGAACGACAATTACTATACTTTTTACTCTTATTATTATCAATCTAACTCACATTATTAGCCATATTATGCTTATATGATCGGTAGAACGATAATTACTATACTTATTACTCTTATTATTAGCAATCTAACTCATATTATTAGCCATATTATGCTTGTATGATCGGGAGAACGATAATTACTATACTTATTACTCTTGTTATTATCAATCTAACTCATATTATTAATCATATTATGCTTATATGAGCAATGGAACTACAATTACTATACTTATTACACTCACTATTATCAATCTAACTCATATTATTAACCATATTATGCAGATATGATCGATAGAACTACAACTACTATACTCATTACTCTTATTATTATCAATCTAACTAATATTATTAGCCATATTATGCTTGTATGATCGGTAGAACGATAATTACTATACCTATTACTCTTATTATCATCAATTTAACTCATATTATTAGCCATACTATGCTTATATGATCGATAGAATGACAATTACTATACTTATTACTCTTATTATTATCAACCTAACTCATATTATTAGCCATATTATGCTTATATGATCGATAGAACGACAATTACTATACTTTTTACTCTTATTATTATCAATCTAACTCATATTATTAGCCATATTATGCTTATATGATCGATAGAACTACAATTACTATACTTATTGCTCTTATTATTATCAATCGAACTCATATTATTAGCCATACTATGCTTATATGATCGACAGAACGACAATTACTATACTTATTGCACTCACTATTATCAATCTAACTCATATTATTAGCCATACTATGCTTATATGATCGACAGAACGACAATTACTATACTTATTACTCTTATTATTATCAATCTAACTCATATTATTTGCCATCTTATGCTTATATGATCGATAGAACGAAAATTACTATACTCATTACTCTTATTATTATCAATCTAACTCATATTATTAGCCATATTATGCTTATATGATCGATAGAACTACAATTACTATACTTATTACTCTTATTATTATCAATTGAACTCATATTATTAGCCATACTATGCTTATATGATCGACAGAACGACAATTACTATACTTATTGCAGTCACTATTATCAATCTAACTCATATTATTAGCCATACTATGCTTATATGATCGACAGAACGACAATTACTATACTTATTACACTCACTATTATCAATCTAACTCATATTATTAGCCATATTATGCTTATACGATCGGTAGAACGATAATTACTATACTTATTACTCTTATTATTATCAATCTAACTCATATTATTAATCATATTATACTTATATGAGCAATAGAACTAAAATTACTATACTTATTACACTCGCTATTATCATTCTAACTCATATTATTAGCCATATTATGCTTATATGATCGATAGAACGACAATTACTATACCTTTTACTCTTATTATTATCAATCTAACTCATATTATTAGCCATATTATGCTTATATGATCGGTAGAACGATAATTAATATACTTATTACTCTTATTATTATCAATCTAACTCATATTATTAGCCATACTATGCTTTTATGATCGATAGAACGACAATTACTATACTTATTAGTCTTATTATTATCAATCTAACTCATATTATTAGCCATGTTATGCTTATATGAACGATAGAACGACAATTACTATACTTATTACTCTCATTATTATCAATCGAACTCATATTATTAGCCATTCTATGCCTATATGATCGACAGAACGACAATTACTATACTGACTACACTCACTATTATCAATCTAACTCATATTATTAACCATATTATGCAGATATGGTCGATAGAACGACAATTACTATACTTATTACTCTTATTATTATCAATCTGACTCATATTATTAGCCATATTATGCTTATATGATCGGTAGAACGATAATTACTATACTTATTACACTTATTATTATCAATCTAACTCATATTATTAGCCACATTAAGCTTGCATGATCGGTGGAACGATAATTACTATACTTAATGCTCTTATTATTATCAATCTAACTCATATTATTAGCCATATTATGCTTATATGATCGATAGAACTACAATTGCTATACCTATTACTCTTATTATTATCAATCTAGCTCATATTATTAACCATATTATGCAGACATGATCGATAGAACTACAACTACTATACTCATTACTCTTATTATTATCAATCTAACTCATATTATTAGCCGTATTATGCTTGTATGATCGGGAGAACGATAATTACTATACTTATTACTCTTATTATTATCAATCTAACTCATATTATTAATCATATTATGCTTATATGAGCAATGGAACTACAATTACTATACTTATTACACTCACTATTATCAATCTAACTCATATTATTAGCCATATTATGCTTATATGATCGATAGAACGGCAATTACTATACTTATTGCTCTTATTATTATCAATCTAACTCATATTATTAGCCACATTATGCTTATAGGATCGATAGAACTAAAATTACTATACTCATTACTCTTATTATTATCAATCTAACTCATATTATTAGCCACATTATGCTTGTATGATCGGTGGAACGATAATTACTATACTTAATACTCTTATTATTATCAATCTAACTCATATTATTAGCCATATTATGCTTATATGATCGATAGAACGACAATTACTATACTTTTTACTCTTATTATTATCAATCTAACTCATATTATTAGCCATATTGTGCTTATATGATCGGTAGAACGATAATTACTATACTTATTACACTTATTATTATCAATCTAAATCATATTATTAGCCACATTATGCTTGTATGATCGGTGGAACGATAATTACTATACTTAATACTCTTATTATTATCAATCTAACTCATATTATTAGCCATATTATGCTTATATGATCGATACAACTACAATTACTATACTTATTACTCTTATTATTATCAATCGAACTCATATTATTAGCCATATTATGCTTGTATGATCGATAGAACTACAATTACTATACTTATTAGTCTTATTATTATCAATCTAACTCACATTGTTAGCCATATTATGCTTATATGATCGATAGAACGACAATTACTATACTTATTACTCTTATTATTATCAATCTAACTCATATTATTTGCCATCTTATGCTTATATGATCGATAGAACGAAAATTACTATACTCATTACTCTTATTATTATCAATCTAACTCATATTATTAGCCATATTATGCTTATATGATCGATAGAACTACAATTACTATACTTATTACTCTTATTATTATCAATTGAACTCATATTATTAGCCATACTATGCTTATATGATCGACAGAACGACAATTACTATACTTATTGCAGTCACTATTATCAATCTAACTCATATTATTAGCCATACTATGCTTATATGGTCGACAGAACGACAATTACTATACTTATTACACTCACTATTATCAATCTAACTCATATTATTAGCCATATTATGCTTATACGATCGGTAGAACGATAATTACTATACTTATTACTCTTATTATTATCAATCTAACTCATATTATTAATCATATTATACTTATATGAGCAATAGAACTAAAATTACTATACTTATTACACTCGCTATTATCATTCTAACTCATATTATTAGCCATATTATGCTTATATGATCGATAGAACTACAATTACTATACTTTTTACTCTTATTATTATCAATCTAACTCATATTATTAGCCATATTATGCTTATATGATCGGTAGAACGATAATTAATATACTTATTAGTCTTATTATTATCAATCTAACTCATATTATTAGCCATATTATGCTTATATGATCGATAGAACGACAATTACTATACTTATTACTCTTATTATTATCAATCGAACTCATATTATTAGCCATTCTATGCTTATATGATCGACAGAACGGCAATTACTATACTGACTACACTCACTATTATCAATCTAACTCATATTATTAACCATATTATGCAGATATGGTCGATAGAACGACAATTACTATACTTATTGCTCTTATTATTATCAATCTAACTCATATTATTAGCCACATTATGCCTATAGGATCGATAGAACTAAAATTACTATACTCATTACTCTTATTACTATCAATCTAACTCATATTATTAGCCATATTATGCTTATATGATCGATAGAACTACAATTACTATACTTATTACTCTTATTATTATCAATCGAACTCATATTATTAGCCATACTATGCTTATATGATCGACAGAACGACAATTACTATACTTATTGCACTCACTATTATCAATCTAACTCATATTATTAGCCATACTATGCTTATATGATCGACAGAACGACAATTACTATACTTATTACACTCACTATTATCAATCTAACTCATATTATTAGCCATATTATTCTTATATGATCGGTAGAACGATAATTACTATACTTATTACTCTTATTATTATCAATCTAACTCATATTATTAATCATATTATACTTATATGAGCAATAGAACTAAAATTACTATACTTATTACACTCGCTATTAGCATTCTAACTCATATTATTAGCCATATTATGCTTATATGATCGATAGAACGACAATTACTATACTTTTTACTCTTATTATTATCAATCTAACTCATATTATTAGCCATATTATGCTTATATGATCGATAGAACGGCAATTACTATACTTATTGCTCTTATTATTATCAATCTAACTCATATTATTAGCCACATTATGCTTATAGGATCGATAGAACTACAATTACTATACTTATTACTCTTATTATTATCAATCTAGCTCATATTATTAACCATATTATGCAGACATGATCGATAGAACTACAACTACTATACTCATTACTCTTATTATTATCAATCTAACTCATATTATTAGCCATATTATGCTTGTATGATCGGGAGAACGATAATTACTATACTTATTGCACTCACTATTATCAATCTAACTCATATTATTAGCCATACTATGCTTATATGATCGACAGAACGACAATTACTATACTTATTACACTCACTATTATCAATCTAACTCATATTATTAGCCATATTATGCTTATATGATCGGTAGAACGATAATTACTATACTTATTACTCTTATTATTATCAATCTAACTCATATTATTAATCATATTATACTTATATGAGCAATAGAACTAAAATTACTATACTTATTACACTCGCTATTAGCATTCTAACTCATATTATTAGCCATATTATGCTTATATGATCGATAGAACGACAATTACTATACTTTTTACTCTTATTATTATCAATCTAACTCATATTATTAGCCATATTATGCTTATATGATCGATAGAACGGCAATTACTATACTTATTGCTCTTATTATTATCAATCTAACTCATATTATTAGCCACATTATGCTTATAGGATCGATAGAACTACAATTACTATACTTATTACTCTTATTATTATCAATCTAGCTCATATTATTAACCATATTATGCAGACATGATCGATAGAACTACAACTACTATACTCATTACTCTTATTATTATCAATCTAACTCATATTATTAGCCATATTATGCTTGTATGATCGGGAGAACGATAATTACTATACTTATTACTCTTATTATTATCAATCTAACTCATATTATTAATCATATTATGCTTATATGAGCAATGGAACTACAATTACTATACTTATTACACTCACTATTATCAATCTAACTCATATTATTAGCCATATTATGCTTATATGATCGATAGAACAGCAATTACTATACTTATTGCTCTTATTATTATCAATCTAACTCATATTATTAGCCACATTATGCCTATAGGATCGATAGAACTAAAATTACTATACTCATTACTCTTATTATTATCAATCTAACTCATATTATTAGCCATATTATGCTTATATGATCGATAGAACTACAATTACTATACTTATTACTCTTATTATTATCAATCGAACTCATATTATTAGCCATTCTATGCTTATATGATCGACAGAACGACAATTACTATACTTATTGCACTCACTATTATCAATCTAACTCATATTATTAGCCATACTATGCTTATATGATCGACAGAACGACAATTACTATACTTATTACACTCACTATTATCAATCTAACTCATATTATTAGCCATATTATGCTTATATGATCGGTAGAACGATATATACTATACTTATTACTCTTATTATTATCAATCTAACTCATATTATTAATCATATTATACTTATATGAGCAATAGAACTAAAATTACTATACTTATTACACTCGCTATTAGCATTCTAACTCATATTATTAGCCATATTATGCTTATATGATCGATAGAACGACAATTACTATACTTTTTACTCTTATTATTATCAATCTAACTCATATTATTAGCCATATTATGCTTATATGATCGATAGAACGGCAATTACTATACTTATTGCTCTTATTATTATCAATCTAACTCATATTATTAGCCACATTATGCTTATAGGATCGATAGAACAAAAATTACTATACTCATTACTCTTATTATTATCAATCTAACTCATATTATTAGCCATATTATGCTTATATGATCGATAGAACTACAATTACTATACTTATTACTCTTATTATTATCAATCGAACTCATATTATTAGCCATACTATGCTTATATGATCGACAGAACGACAATTACTATACTTATTGCACTCACTATTATCAATGTAACTCATATTATTAGCCATACTATGCTTATATGATCGACAGAACGACAATTACTGTACTTATTACACTCACTATTATCAATCTAACTCATATTATTAGCCATATTATGCTTATATGATCGGTAGAACGATAATTACTATACTTATTACTCTTATTATTATCAATCTAACTCATATTATTAATCATATTATACTTATATGAGCAATAGAACTAAAATTACTATACTTATTACACTCGCTATTATCATTCTATCTCATATTATCAGCCATATTATGCTTATATGATCGATAGAACGACAATTACTATACTTATTACTCTTATTATTATCAATCTAACTCATATTATTAGCCATATTGTGCTTATATGATCGATAGAACGACAATTACTATACTTTTTACTCTTATTATTATCAATCTAACTCATATTATTAGCCATATTGTGCTTATATGATCGGTAGAACGATAATTACTATACTTATTACACTTATTATTATCAATCTAACTCATATTATTAGCCACATTATGCTTGTATGATCGGTGGAACGATAATTACTATACTTAATACTCTTATTATTATCAATCTAACTCAAATTATTAGCCATATTATGCTTATATGATCGTTAGAACTACAATTACTATACTTATTACTCTTATTATTATCAATCTAGCTCATATTACTAACCATATTATGCAGGCATGATCGATAGAACTACAACTACTATACTCATTACTCTTATTATTATCAATCTAACTCATATTATTAGCCATATTATGCTTGTATGATCGGGAGAACGATAATTACTATACTTATTGCTCTTATTATTATCAATCTAACTCATATTATTAGCCACATTATGCTTATAGGATCGATAGAACTAAAATTACTATACTCATTACTCTTATTATTATCAATCTAACTCATATTATTAGCCATATTATGCTGATATGATCGATAGAACTACAATTACTATACTTATTACTCTTATTATTATCAATCGAACTCATATTATTAGCCATATTATGCTTGTATGATCGATAGAACTACAATTACTATACTTATTAGTCTTATTATTATCAATCTAACTCACATTGTTAGCCATATTATGCTTATATGATCGATAGAACGACAATTACTATACTTATTACTCTTATTATTATCAATCTAACTCATATTATTTGCCATCTTATGCTTATATGATCGATAGAACGAAAATTACTATACTCATTACTCTTATTATTATCAATCTAACTCATATTATTAGCCATATTATGCTTATATGATCGATAGAACTACAATTACTATACTTATTACTCTTATTATTATCAATTGAACTCATATTATTAGCCATACTATGCTTATATGATCGACAGAACGACAATTACTATACTTATTGCAGTCACTATTATCAATCTAACTCATATTATTAGCCATACTATGCTTATATGGTCGACAGAACGACAATTACTATACTTATTACACTCACTATTATCAATCTAACTCATATTATTAGCCATATTATGCTTATACGATCGGTAGAACGATAATTACTATACTTATTACTCTTATTATTATCAATCTAACTCATATTATTAATCATATTATACTTATATGAGCAATAGAACTAAAATTACTATACTTATTACACTCGCTATTATCATTCTAACTCATATTATTAGCCATATTATGCTTATATGATCGATAGAACTACAATTACTATACTTTTTACTCTTATTATTATCAATCTAACTCATATTATTAGCCATATTATGCTTATATGATCGGTAGAACGATAATTAATATACTTATTAGTCTTATTATTATCAATCTAACTCATATTATTAGCCATATTATGCTTATATGATCGATAGAACGACAATTACTATACTTATTACTCTTATTATTATCAATCGAACTCATATTATTAGCCATTCTATGCTTATATGATCGACAGAACGGCAATTACTATACTGACTACACTCACTATTATCAATCTAACTCATATTATTAACCATATTATGCAGATATGGTCGATAGAACGACAATTACTATACTTATTGCTCTTATTATTATCAATCTAACTCATATTATTAGCCACATTATGCCTATAGGATCGATAGAACTAAAATTACTATACTCATTACTCTTATTACTATCAATCTAACTCATATTATTAGCCATATTATGCTTATATGATCGATAGAACTACAATTACTATACTTATTACTCTTATTATTATCAATCGAACTCATATTATTAGCCATACTATGCTTATATGATCGACAGAACGACAATTACTATACTTATTGCACTCACTATTATCAATCTAACTCATATTATTAGCCATACTATGCTTATATGATCGACAGAACGACAATTACTATACTTATTACACTCACTATTATCAATCTAACTCATATTATTAGCCATATTATTCTTATATGATCGGTAGAACGATAATTACTATACTTATTACTCTTATTATTATCAATCTAACTCATATTATTAATCATATTATACTTATATGAGCAATAGAACTAAAATTACTATACTTATTACACTCGCTATTAGCATTCTAACTCATATTATTAGCCATATTATGCTTATATGATCGATAGAACGACAATTACTATACTTTTTACTCTTATTATTATCAATCTAACTCATATTATTAGCCATATTATGCTTATATGATCGATAGAACGGCAATTACTATACTTATTGCTCTTATTATTATCAATCTAACTCATATTATTAGCCACATTATGCTTATAGGATCGATAGAACTACAATTACTATACTTATTACTCTTATTATTATCAATCTAGCTCATATTATTAACCATATTATGCAGACATGATCGATAGAACTACAACTACTATACTCATTACTCTTATTATTATCAATCTAACTCATATTATTAGCCATATTATGCTTGTATGATCGGGAGAACGATAATTACTATACTTATTGCACTCACTATTATCAATCTAACTCATATTATTAGCCATACTATGCTTATATGATCGACAGAACGACAATTACTATACTTATTACACTCACTATTATCAATCTAACTCATATTATTAGCCATATTATGCTTATATGATCGGTAGAACGATAATTACTATACTTATTACTCTTATTATTATCAATCTAACTCATATTATTAATCATATTATACTTATATGAGCAATAGAACTAAAATTACTATACTTATTACACTCGCTATTAGCATTCTAACTCATATTATTAGCCATATTATGCTTATATGATCGATAGAACGACAATTACTATACTTTTTACTCTTATTATTATCAATCTAACTCATATTATTAGCCATATTATGCTTATATGATCGATAGAACGGCAATTACTATACTTATTGCTCTTATTATTATCAATCTAACTCATATTATTAGCCACATTATGCTTATAGGATCGATAGAACTACAATTACTATACTTATTACTCTTATTATTATCAATCTAGCTCATATTATTAACCATATTATGCAGACATGATCGATAGAACTACAACTACTATACTCATTACTCTTATTATTATCAATCTAACTCATATTATTAGCCATATTATGCTTGTATGATCGGGAGAACGATAATTACTATACTTATTACTCTTATTATTATCAATCTAACTCATATTATTAATCATATTATGCTTATATGAGCAATGGAACTACAATTACTATACTTATTACACTCACTATTATCAATCTAACTCATATTATTAGCCATATTATGCTTATATGATCGATAGAACAGCAATTACTATACTTATTGCTCTTATTATTATCAATCTAACTCATATTATTAGCCACATTATGCCTATAGGATCGATAGAACTAAAATTACTATACTCATTACTCTTATTATTATCAATCTAACTCATATTATTAGCCATATTATGCTTATATGATCGATAGAACTACAATTACTATACTTATTACTCTTATTATTATCAATCGAACTCATATTATTAGCCATTCTATGCTTATATGATCGACAGAACGACAATTACTATACTTATTGCACTCACTATTATCAATCTAACTCATATTATTAGCCATACTATGCTTATATGATCGACAGAACGACAATTACTATACTTATTACACTCACTATTATCAATCTAACTCATATTATTAGCCATATTATGCTTATATGATCGGTAGAACGATATATACTATACTTATTACTCTTATTATTATCAATCTAACTCATATTATTAATCATATTATACTTATATGAGCAATAGAACTAAAATTACTATACTTATTACACTCGCTATTAGCATTCTAACTCATATTATTAGCCATATTATGCTTATATGATCGATAGAACGACAATTACTATACTTTTTACTCTTATTATTATCAATCTAACTCATATTATTAGCCATATTATGCTTATATGATCGATAGAACGGCAATTACTATACTTATTGCTCTTATTATTATCAATCTAACTCATATTATTAGCCACATTATGCTTATAGGATCGATAGAACAAAAATTACTATACTCATTACTCTTATTATTATCAATCTAACTCATATTATTAGCCATATTATGCTTATATGATCGATAGAACTACAATTACTATACTTATTACTCTTATTATTATCAATCGAACTCATATTATTAGCCATACTATGCTTATATGATCGACAGAACGACAATTACTATACTTATTGCACTCACTATTATCAATGTAACTCATATTATTAGCCATACTATGCTTATATGATCGACAGAACGACAATTACTGTACTTATTACACTCACTATTATCAATCTAACTCATATTATTAGCCATATTATGCTTATATGATCGGTAGAACGATAATTACTATACTTATTACTCTTATTATTATCAATCTAACTCATATTATTAATCATATTATACTTATATGAGCAATAGAACTAAAATTACTATACTTATTACACTCGCTATTATCATTCTATCTCATATTATCAGCCATATTATGCTTATATGATCGATAGAACGACAATTACTATACTTATTACTCTTATTATTATCAATCTAACTCATATTATTAGCCATATTGTGCTTATATGATCGATAGAACGACAATTACTATACTTTTTACTCTTATTATTATCAATCTAACTCATATTATTAGCCATATTGTGCTTATATGATCGGTAGAACGATAATTACTATACTTATTACACTTATTATTATCAATCTAACTCATATTATTAGCCACATTATGCTTGTATGATCGGTGGAACGATAATTACTATACTTAATACTCTTATTATTATCAATCTAACTCAAATTATTAGCCATATTATGCTTATATGATCGTTAGAACTACAATTACTATACTTATTACTCTTATTATTATCAATCTAGCTCATATTACTAACCATATTATGCAGGCATGATCGATAGAACTACAACTACTATACTCATTACTCTTATTATTATCAATCTAACTCATATTATTAGCCATATTATGCTTGTATGATCGGGAGAACGATAATTACTATACTTATTGCTCTTATTATTATCAATCTAACTCATATTATTAGCCACATTATGCTTATAGGATCGATAGAACTAAAATTACTATACTCATTACTCTTATTATTATCAATCTAACTCATATTATTAGCCATATTATGCTGATATGATCGATAGAACTACAATTACTATACTTATTACTCTTATTATTATCAATCGAACTCATATTATTAGCCATATTATGCTTATATGATCGATAGAACGACAATTACTATACTTATTACTCTTATTATTATCAATCTAACTCATATTATTAGCCATATTATGATTATATGATCGGTAGAACGACAATTACTATACTCACTACTCTTATTATTATCAATCTAACTAAAATTATTAGCCATATTATGCTTATGTGATCGATAGAACGACAATTACTATACTTATTACTCTTATTATTATCAGTCTAACTCATATTATTTGCCATATTATGCTTATATGCTCGATAGAACGACAATTACTATACTTATTTGTCTTATTATTATCAATCTAACTCATATTATTAGCCATATTATGCTTATATGATCGATAGAACGACAATTACTATACTTTTTACTCTTATTATTTTCAATCTAACTCATATTATTAGCCATATTATGCTTATATGATCGGTAGAACGATAATTACTATACTTATTACACTTATTATTATCAATCTAACTCATATTATTAGCCACATTATGCTTGTATGATCGGTCGAACGATAATTACTATACTTAATAATCTTATTATTATCAATCTAACTCATTTTATTAGCCATATTATGCTTATATGATCGATAGAACGGCAATTACTATACTTATTGCTCTTGTTATTATCAATCTAACTCATATTATTAGCCACATTATGCTTATAGGATCGATAGAACTAAAATTACTATACTCATTACTCTTATTATTATCAATCTAACTCATATTATTAGCCATATTATGCTTATATGATCGATAGAACTACCATTACTATACTTATTACTCTTATTATTATCAATCGAACTCACATTGTTAGCCATATTATGCTTATATGATCGATAGAACGACAATTACTATACTTATTACTCTTATTATTATCAATCTAACTCATATTATTTGCCATCCTATGCTTATATGATCGGTAGAACGATAATTACTATACTTATTACTCTTATTATTATCAATCTAACTCATATTATTAATCATATTATACTTATATGAGCAATAGAACTAAAATTACTATACTTATTACACTCGCTATTATCATTCTAACTCATATTATTAGCCATATTATGCTTGTATGATCGATAGAACTACAATTACTATACTTATTAGTCTTATTATTATCAATCTAACTCACATTGTTAGCCATATTATGCTTATATGATCGGGAGAACGATAATTACCATACTTATTACTCTTATTATTATCAATCTAACTCATATTATTAATCATATTATGCTTATACGATCGGTAGAACGATAATTAGTATACTTATTACTCTTATTATTATCAATCTAACTCATATTATTAATCATATTATACTTATATGAGCAATAGAACTAAAATTACTATACTTATTACACTCGCTATTATCATTCTAACTCATATTATTAGCCATATTATGCTTATATGATCGATAGAACGACAATTACTATACTTTTTACTCTAATTATTATCAATCTAACTCATATTATTAGCCATATTATGCTTATATGATCGGTAGAACGATAATTAATATACTTATTACTCTTATTATTATCAATCTAACTCATATTATTAGCCATACTATGCTTTTATGATCGATAGAACGACAATTACTATACTTATTAGTCTTATTATTATCAATCTAACTCATATTATTAGCCATATTATGCTTATATGATCGATAGAACTACAATTGCTATACTTATTACTCTTATTATTATCAATCTAGCTCATATTATTAACCATATTATGCAGACATGATCGATAGAACTACAACTACTATACTCATTACTCTTATTATTATCAATCTAACTCATATTATTAGCCATATTATGCTTGTATGATCGGGAGAACGATAATTACTATACTTATTACTCTTATTATTATCAATCTAACTCATATTATTAATCATATTATGCTTATATGAGCAATGGAACTACAATTACTATACTTATTACACTCACTATTATCAATCTAACTCATATTATTAGCCATATTATGCTTATATGATCGATAGAACGGCAATTACTATACTTATTGCTCTTATTATTATCAATCTAACTCATATTATTAGCCACATTATGCTTATAGGATCGATAGAACGACAATTACTATACTTTTTACTCTTATTATTATCAATCTAACTCATATTATTAGCCATATTATGCTTATATGATCGGTAGAACGATAATTAATATACTTATTAGTCTTATTATTATCAATCTAACTCATATTATTAGCCATATTATGCTTATATGATCGATAGAACGACAATTACTATACTTATTACTCTTATTATTATCAATCGAACTCATATTATTAGCCATTCTATGCTTATATGATCGACAGAACGGCAATTACTATACTGACTACACTCACTATTATCAATCTAACTCATATTATTAACCATATTATGCAGATATGGTCGATAGAACGACAATTACTATACTTATTACTCTTATTATTATCAATCTAACTCATATTATTAGCCATATTATGCTTATATGATCGATAGAACGACAATTACTATACTTTTTACTCTTATTATTATCAATCTAACTCATATTATTAGCCATATTGTGCTTATATGATCGGTAGAACGATAATTACTATACTTATTACACTTATTATTATCAATCTATCTCATATTATTAGCCACATTATGCTTGTATGATCGGTGGAACGATAATTACTATACTTAATACTCTTATTATTATCAATCTAACTCAAATTATTAGCCATATTATGCTTATATGATCGTTAGAACTACAATTACTATACTTATTACTCTTATTATAATCAATCTAGCTCATATTATTAACCATATTATGCAGGCATGATCGATAGAACTACAACTACTATACTCATTACTCTTATTATTATCAATCTAACTCATATTATTAGCCATATTATGCTTGTATGATCGGGAGAACGATAATTACTATACTTATTGCTCTTTTTATTATCAATCTAACACATATTATTAGCCACATTATGCTTATAGGATCGATAGAACTAAAATTACTATACTCATTACTCTTATTATTATCAATCTAACTCATATTATTAGCCATATTATGCTGATATGATCGATAGAACTACAATTACTATACTTATTACTCTTATTATTATCAATCGAACTCATATTATTAGCCATATTATGCTTATATGATCGATAGAACTACAATTACTATACTTATTAGTCTTATTATTATCAATCTAACTCACATTGTTAGCCATATTATGCTTATATGATCGATAGAACGACAATTACTATACTTATTACTCTTATTATTATCAATCTAACTCATATTATTAGCCATATTATGATTATATGATCGGTAGAACGACAATTACTATACTCACTACTCTTATTATTATCAATCTAACTAATATTATTAGCCATATTATGCTTATGTGATCGATAGAACGACAATTACTATACTTATTACTCTTATTATTATCAGTCTAACTCATATTATTTGCCATATTATGCTTATATGCTCGATAGAACGACAATTACTATACTTATTTGTCTTATTATTATCAATCTAACTCATATTATTAGCCATATTATGCTTATATGATCGATAGAACGACAATTACTATACTTTTTACTCTTATTATTTTCATCTAACTCATATTATTAGCCATATTATGCTTATATGATCGGTAGAACGATAATTACTATACTTATTACACTTATTATTATCAATCTAACTCATATTATTAGCCACATTATGCTTGTATGATCGGTCGAACGATAATTACTATACTTAATAATCTTATTATTATCAATCTAACTCATATTATTAGCCATATTATGCTTATATGATCGATAGAACTACAATTACTATACTTATTTACTCTTATTATTATCATTCTAGCTCATATTATTAACCATATTATGCAGACATGATCGATAGAACTACAACTGCTATACTCATTACTCTTATTATTATCAATCTAACTCATATTATTAGCCATATTATGCTTGTATGATCGGGAGAACGATAATTACTATACTTATTACTCTTATTATTATCAATCTAACTCATATTATTAATCATATTATGCTTATATGAGCAATGGAACTACAATTACTATACTTATTACACTCACTATTATCAATCTAACTCATATTATTAGCCATATTATGCTTATATAATCGATAGAACGACAATTACTATACTCCTTAGTCTTATTATTATCAATCTAACTCATATTATTAGCCATATTATGCTTATATGATCGATAGAACGACAATTTCTATACTTTTTACTCTTATTATTATCAATCTAACTCATATTATTAGCCATATTATGCTTATATGATCGATAGAACGACAATTACTATACTTTTTACTCTTATTATTATCAATCTAACTCACATTATTAGCCATATTATGCTTATATGATCGGTAGAACGATAATTACTATACTTATTACTCTTATTATTAGCAATCTAACTCATATTATTAGCCATATTATGCTTGTATGATCGGGAGAACGATAATTACTATACTTATTACTCTTGTTATTATCAATCTAACTCATATTATTAATCATATTATGCTTATATGAGCAATGGAACTACAATTACTATACTTATTACACTCACTATTATCAATCTAACTCATATTATTAACCATATTATGCAGATATGATCGATAGAACTACAACTACTATACTCATTACTCTTATTATTATCAATCTAACTAATATTATTAGCCATATTATGCTTGTATGATCGGTAGAACGATAATTACTATACCTATTACTCTTATTATCATCAATTTAACTCATATTATTAGCCATACTATGCTTATATGATCGATAGAATGACAATTACTATACTTATTACTCTTATTATTATCAACCTAACTCATATTATTAGCCATATTATGCTTATATGATCGATAGAACGACAATTACTATACTTTTTACTCTTATTATTATCAATCTAACTCATATTATTAGCCATATTATGCTTATATGATCGATAGAACTACAATTACTATACTTATTACTCTTATTATTATCAATCGAACTCATATTATTAGCCATACTATGCTTATATGATCGACAGAACGACAATTACTATACTTATTGCACTCACTATTATCAATCTAACTCATATTATTAGCCATACTATGCTTATATGATCGACAGAACGACAATTACTATACTTATTACACTCACTATTATCAATCTAACTCATATTATTAGCCATATTATGCTTATATGATCGGTAGAACGATAATTACTATACTTAATACTCTTATTATTATCAATATAACTCATATTATTATCCATATTAT
>NW_027474489.1:0-39395 GCF_050947335.1 Megachile rotundata
AGTTAGATTTATAATAATAAGAGTAATAAGTATAGTAATTGTCGTTCTATCGATCATATAAGCATAATATGGCTAATAATATGAGTTAGATTGATAATAATAAGAGTAATAAGTATAGTAATTGTCGTTCTATCGATAATATAAGCATAATATGGCTAATAATATGAGTTAGATTGATAATAATAAGAGTAATAAGTATAGTAATTGTCGTTCTATCGATAATATAAGCATAATATGGCTAATAATATGAGTTAGATTGATAATACTAAGAGTAGTGAGTATAGTAATTCTCGTTCTATCGATCATATAAGCATAATATGGCTAATAATATGAGTTAGAGTAATAATATTAAGAGTAGTGAGTATAGTAATTCTCGTTCTATCGATCATATAAGTATAATATGGCTAATAATATGAGTTAGATTGATAATAATAAGAGTAATGAGTATAGTAATTGTAGTTCTATCGATCATTTAAGCATAATATGGCTAATAATATGAGTTAGATTGATAATAATAACAGTAATAAGTATAGTAATTGTCGTTCTATCGATATTATAAGCATAATATGGCTAATAATATGAGTTAGATTGATAATACTAAGAGTAGTGAGTATAGTAATTCTCGTTCTATCGATCATATAAGCATAATATGGCTAATAATATGAGTTAGATTTATAATAATAAGAGTAATAAGTATAGTAACTGTCGTTCTATCGATCATATAAGCATAATATGGCTAATAATATGAGTTAGATTGATAATAATAAGAGTAATAAGTATAGTAATTGTCGTTCTATCGATAATATAAGCATAATATGGCTAATAATATGAGTTAGATTGATAATACTAAGAGTAGTGAGTATAGTAATTCTCGTTCTATCGATCATATAAGCATAATATGGCTAATAATATGAGTTAGATTGATAACAATAAGAGTAATAAGTATAGTAATTGTCGTTCTATCGATCATATAAGCATAATATGGCTAATAATATGAGTTAGAGTAATAATATTAAGAGTAGTGAGTATAGTAATTCTCGTTCTATCGATCATATAAGTATAATATGGCTAATAATATGAGTTAGATTGATAATAATAAGAGTAATGAGTATAGTAATTGTAGTTCTATCGATCATTTAAGCATAATATGGCTAATAATATGAGTTAGATTGATAATAATAACAGTAATAAGTATAGTAATTGTCGTTCTATCGATAATATAAGCATAATATGGCTAATAATATGAGTTAGATTGATAATACTAAGAGTAGTGAGTATAGTAATTCTCGTTCTATCGATCATATAAGCATAATATGGCTAATAATATGAGTTAGATTTATAATAACAAGAGTAATAAGTATAGTAATTGTCGTTCTATCGATCATATAAGCATAATATGGCTAATAATATGAGTTAGATTGATAATAATAAGAGTAATAAGTATAGTAATTGTCGTTCTATCGATCATATAAGCATAATATGGCTAATAATATGAGTTAGAGTAATAATATTAAGAGTAGTGAGTATAGTAATTCTCGTTCTATCGATCATATAAGTATAATATGGCTAATAATATGAGTTAGATTGATAATACTAAGAGTAGTGAGTATAGTAATTCCCGTTCTATCGATCATATAAGCATAATATGGCTAATAATATGAGTTAGATTGATAATAATAAGAGTAATAAGTATAGTAATTGTCGTTCTATCGATCATATAAGCATAATATGGCTAATAATATGAGTTAGATTGATAATAATAAGAGTAATAAGTATAGTAATTGTCGTTCTATCGATAATATAAGCATAATATGGCTAATAATATGAGTTAGATTGATAATACTAAGAGTAGTGAGTATAGTAATTCTCGTTCTATCGATCATATAAGCATAATATGGCTAATAATATGAGTTAGATTTATAATAATAAGAGTAATAAGTATAGTAATTGTCGTTCTATCGATCATATAAGCATAATATGGCTAATAATATGAGTTAGAGTAATAATATTAAGAGTAGTGAGTATAGTAATTGTCGTTCTATCGATCATATAAGCATAATATGGCTAATAATATGAGTTAGATTGATAATACTAAGAGTAGTGAGTATAGTAATTCTCGTTCTATCGATCATATAAGCATAATATGGCTAATAATATGAGTTCGATTGATAATAATAAGAGTAATAAGTATAGTAATTGTCGTTCTATCGATCATATCTGCATAGTATGGTTAATAACATGAGTTAGATTGATAATATTGAGTGTAATAAGTATAGTAATTGTCGTTCTGTCGATCATATAAGCATAATATGGCTAATAATATGAGTTAGATTGATAATAATAAGAGTAATGAGTATAGTAATTGTCGTTCTATCGATCATATAAGCATAATATGGCTAATAATATGAGTTAGATTGATAATAATAAGAGTAATGAGTATAGTAATTGTAGTTCTATAGATCATATCTGCATAATATGGTTAATAATATGAGTTAGATTCATAATAATAAGAGTAATAGGTATAGCAAATGTCGTGCGATCGATCATATCTGCATAATATGGTTAATAATATGAGTTAGATTGATAATAATAAGAGTAATAAGTATAGTAATTGTCGTTCTATCGATCATATAAGCATAATATGGTTAATAATATGAGTTAGATTGATAATAATAAGAGTAATAAGTAGAGTAATTGTCGTTCTATCGATCATTTAAGCATAATATGGCTAATAATATGAGTTAGATTGATAATAATAAGAGTAATGAGTATAGTAATTGTAGTTCTATCGATCATTTAAGCATAATATGGCTAATAATATGAGTTAGATTGATAATAATAACAGTAATAAGTATAGTAATTGTCGTTCTATCGATATTGTAAGCATAATGTGGCTAATAATATGAGTTAGATTGATAATACTAAGAGTAGTGAGTATAGTAATTCTCGTTCTATCGATCATATAAGCATTATATGGCTAATAATATGAGTTAGATTGATAATAATAAGAGTAATAAGTATAGTAATTGTCGTTCTATCGATCATATAAGCATAATATGGCTAATAATATGAGTTAGATTGATAATACTAAGAGTAGTGAGTATAGTAATTCTCGTTCTATCGATCATATAAGCATAATATGGCTAATAATATGAGTTAGATTTATAATAATAAGAGTAATAAGTATAGTAATTGTCGTTCTATCGATCATATAAGCATAATATGGCTAATAATATGAGTTAGATTGATAATAATAAGAGTAATAAGTATAGTAATTGTCGTTCTATCGATAATATAAGCATAATATGGCTAATAATATGAGTTAGATTGATAATAATAAGAGTAATAAGTATAGTAATTGTCGTTCTATCGATAATATAAGCATAATATGGCTAATAATATGAGTTAGATTGATAATACTAAGAGTAGTGAGTATAGTAATTCTCGTTCTATCGATCATATAAGCATAATATGGCTAATAATATGAGTTAGAGTAATAATATTAAGAGTAGTGAGTATAGTAATTCTCGTTCTATCGATCATATAAGTATAATATGGCTAATAATATGAGTTAGATTGATAATAATAAGAGTAATGAGTATAGTAATTGTAGTTCTATCGATCATTTAAGCATAATATGGCTAATAATATGAGTTAGATTGATAATAATAACAGTAATAAGTATAGTAATTGTCGTTCTATCGATATTATAAGCATAATATGGCTAATAATATGAGTTAGATTGATAATACTAAGAGTAGTGAGTATAGTAATTCTCGTTCTATCGATCATATAAGCATAATATGGCTAATAATATGAGTTAGATTGATAATAATAAGAGTAATAAGTATAGTAATTGTCGTTCTATCGATCATATAAGCATAATATGGTTAATAATATGAGTTAGATTGATAATAATAAGAGTAATAAGTAGAGTAATTGTCGTTCTATCGATCATTTAAGCATAATATGGCTAATAATATGAGTTAGATTGATAATAATAAGAGTAATGAGTATAGTAATTGTAGTTCTATCGATCATTTAAGCATAATATGGCTAATAATATGAGTTAGATTGATAATAATAACAGTAATAAGTATAGTAATTGTCGTTCTATCGATATTGTAAGCATAATGTGGCTAATAATATGAGTTAGATTGATAATACTAAGAGTAGTGAGTATAGTAATTCTCGTTCTATCGATCATATAAGCATTATATGGCTAATAATATGAGTTAGATTGATAATAATAAGAGTAATAAGTATAGTAATTGTCGTTCTATCGATCATATAAGCATAATATGGCTAATAATATGAGTTAGATTGATAATACTAAGAGTAGTGAGTATAGTAATTCTCGTTCTATCGATCATATAAGCATAATATGGCTAATAATATGAGTTAGATTTATAATAATAAGAGTAATAAGTATAGTAATTGTCGTTCTATCGATCATATAAGCATAATATGGCTAATAATATGAGTTAGATTGATAATAATAAGAGTAATAAGTATAGTAATTGTCGTTCTATCGATAATATAAGCATAATATGGCTAATAATATGAGTTAGATTGATAATAATAAGAGTAATAAGTATAGTAATTGTCGTTCTATCGATAATATAAGCATAATATGGCTAATAATATGAGTTAGATTGATAATACTAAGAGTAGTGAGTATAGTAATTCTCGTTCTATCGATCATATAAGCATAATATGGCTAATAATATGAGTTAGAGTAATAATATTAAGAGTAGTGAGTATAGTAATTCTCGTTCTATCGATCATATAAGTATAATATGGCTAATAATATGAGTTAGATTGATAATAATAAGAGTAATGAGTATAGTAATTGTAGTTCTATCGATCATTTAAGCATAATATGGCTAATAATATGAGTTAGATTGATAATAATAACAGTAATAAGTATAGTAATTGTCGTTCTATCGATATTATAAGCATAATATGGCTAATAATATGAGTTAGATTGATAATACTAAGAGTAGTGAGTATAGTAATTCTCGTTCTATCGATCATATAAGCATAATATGGCTAATAATATGAGTTAGATTGATAATAATAAGAGTAATAAGTATAGTAATTGTCGTTCTATCGATCATATAAGCATAATATGGCTAATAATATGAGTTAGATTGATAATACTAAGAGTAGTGAGTATAGTAATTGTCGTTCTATCGATCATATAAGCATAATATGGCTAATAATATGAGTTAGATTCATAATAATAAGAGTAATAGGTATAGCAAATGTCGTGCGATCGATCATATCTGCATAATATGGTTAATAATATGAGTTAGATTGATAATACTAAGAGTAGTGAGTATAGTAATTCTCGTTCTATCGATCATATAAGCATAATATGGCTAATAATATGAGTTAGATTGATAATAATAAGAGTAATAAGTATAGTTATTGTCGTTCTATCGATCATATAAGCATAATATGGCTAATAATATGAGTTAGAGTAATAATATTAAGAGTAGTGAGTATAGTAATTCTCGTTCTATCGATCATATAAGTATAATATGGCTAATAATATGAGTTAGATTGATAATACTAAGAGTAGTGAGTATAGTAATTCCCGTTCTATCGATCATATAAGCATAATATGGCTAATAATATGAGTTAGATTGATAATAATAAGAGTAATAAGTATAGTAATTGTCGTTCTATCGATCATATAAGCATAATATGGCTAATAATATGAGTTAGATTCATAATAATAAGAGTAATAGGTATAGCAAATGTCGTGCGATCGATCATATCTGCATAATATGGTTAATAATATGAGTTAGATTGATAATAATAAGAGTAATAAGTATAGTAATTGTCGTTCTATCGATCATATAAGCATAATATGGTTAATAATATGAGTTAGATTGATAATAATAAGAGTAATAAGTAGAGTAATTGTCGTTCTATCGATCATTTAAGCATAATATGGCTAATAATATGAGTTAGATTTATAATAATAAGAGTAATAAGTATAGTAATTCTCGTTCTATCGATCATATAAGCATAATATGGCTAATAATATGAGTTAGATTGATAATACTAAGAGTAGTGAGTATAGTAATTGTCGTTCTATCGATAATATAAGCATAATATGGCTAATAATATGAGTTAGATTGATAATACTAAGAGTAGTGAGTATAGTAATTCTCGTTCTATCGATCATATAAGCATAATATGGCTAATAATATGAGTTAGATTTATAATAATAAGAGTAATAAGTATAGTAATTGTCGGTCTATCGATCATATAAGCATAATATGGCTAATAATATGTGTTAGATTGATAATAATAAGAGTAATAAGTATAGTAATTGTCGTTCTATCGATCATATCTGCATAATATGGTTAATAACATGAGTTAGATTGATAATAGTGAGTGTAATAAGTATAGTAATTGTCGCTCTGTCGATCATATAAGCATAATATGGCTAATAATATGAGTTAGATTGATAATAATAAGAGTAATGAGTATAGTAATTGTAGTTCTATAGATCATATCTGCATAATATGGTTAATAATATGAGTTAGATTCATAATAATAAGAGTAATAGGTATAGCAAATGTCGTGCGATCGATCATATCTGCATAATATGGTTAATAATATGAGTTAGATTGATAATAATAAGAGTAATAAGTATAGTAATTGTCGTTCTATCGATCATATAAGCATAATATGGTTAATAATATGAGTTAGATTGATAATAATAAGAGTAATAAGTAGAGTAATTGTCGTTCTATCGATCATTTAAGCATAATATGGCTAATAATATGAGTTAGATTGATAATAATAAGAGTAATGAGTATAGTAATTGTAGTTCTATCGATCATTTAAGCATAATATGGCTAATAATATGAGTTAGATTGATAATAATAACAGTAATAAGTATAGTAATTGTCGTTCTATCGATATTGTAAGCATAATGTGGCTAATAATATGAGTTAGATTGATAATACTAAGAGTAGTGAGTATAGTAATTCTCGTTCTATCGATCATATAAGCATTATATGGCTAATAATATGAGTTAGATTGATAATAATAAGAGTAATAAGTATAGTAATTGTCGTTCTATCGATCATATAAGCATAATATGGCTAATAATATAAATTAGATTGATAATACTAAGAGTAGTGAGTATAGTAATTCTCGTTCTATCGATCATATAAGCATAATATGGCTAATAATATGAGTTAGATTTATAATAATAAGAGTAATAAGTATAGTAATTGTCGTTCTATCGATCATATAAGCATAATATGGCTAATAATATGAGTTAGATTGATAATAATAGAGTAATAAGTATAGTAATTGTCGTTCTATCGATAATATAAGCATAATATGGCTAATAATATGAGTTAGATTGATAATAATAAGAGTAATAAGTATAGTAATTGTCGTTCTATCGATAATATAAGCATAATATGGCTAATAATATGAGTTAGATTGATAATACTAAGAGTAGTGAGTATAGTAATTCTCGTTCTATCGATCATATAAGCATAATATGGCTAATAATATGAGTTAGAGTAATAATATTAAGAGTAGTGAGTATAGTAATTCTCGTTCTATCGATCATATAAGTATAATATGGCTAATAATATGAGTTAGATTGATAATAATAAGAGTAATGAGTATAGTAATTGTAGTTCTATCGATCATTTAAGCATAATATGGCTAATAATATGAGTTAGATTGATAATAATAACAGTAATAAGTATAGTAATTGTCGTTCTATCGATATTATAAGCATAATATGGCTAATAATATGAGTTAGATTGATAATACTAAGAGTAGTGAGTATAGTAATTCTCGTTCTATCGATCATATAAGCATAATATGGCTAATAATATGAGTTAGATTGATAATAATAACAGTAATAAGTATAGTAATTGTCGTTCTATCGATATTATAAGCATAATATGGCTAATAATATGAGTTAGATTGATAATACTAAGAGTAGTGAGTATAGTAATTGTCGTTCTATCGATCATATAAGCATAATATGGCTAATAATATGAGTTAGATTCATAATAATAAGAGTAATAGGTATAGCAAATGTCGTGCGATCGATCATATCTGCATAATATGGTTAATAATATGAGTTAGATTGATAATAATAAGAGTAATAAGTATAGTAATTGTCGTTCTATCGATCATATAAGCATAATATGGTTAATAATATGAGTTAGATTGATAATAATAAGAGTAATAAGTAGAGTAATTGTCGTTCTATCGATCATTTAAGCATAATATGGCTAATAATATGAGTTAGATTGATAATAATAAGAGTAATGAGTATAGTAATTGTAGTTCTATCGATCATTTAAGCATAATATGGCTAATAATATGAGTTAGATTGATAATAATAACAGTAATAAGTATAGTAATTGTCGTTCTATCGATATTGTAAGCATAATGTGGCTAATAATATGAGTTAGATTGATAATACTAAGAGTAGTGAGTATAGTAATTCTCGTTCTATCGATCATATAAGCATTATATGGCTAATAATATGAGTTAGATTGATAATAATAAGAGTAATAAGTATAGTAATTGTCGTTCTATCGATCATATAAGCATAATATGGCTAATAATATGAGTTAGATTGATAATACTAAGAGTAGTGAGTATAGTAATTCTCGTTCTATCGATCATATAAGCATAATATGGCTAATAATATGAGTTAGATTTATAATAATAAGAGTAATAAGTATAGTAATTGTCGTTCTATCGATCATATAAGCATAATATGGCTAATAATATGAGTTAGATTGATAATAATAAGAGTAATAAGTATAGTAATTGTCGTTCTATCGATAATATAAGCATAATATGGCTAATAATATGAGTTAGATTGATAATAATAAGAGTAATAAGTATAGTAATTGTCGTTCTATCGATAATATAAGCATAATATGGCTAATAATATGAGTTAGATTGATAATACTAAGAGTAGTGAGTATAGTAATTCTCGTTCTATCGATCATATAAGCATAATATGGCTAATAATATGAGTTAGAGTAATAATATTAAGAGTAGTGAGTATAGTAATTCTCGTTCTATCGATCATATAAGTATAATATGGCTAATAATATGAGTTAGATTGATAATAATAAGAGTAATGAGTATAGTAATTGTAGTTCTATCGATCATTTAAGCATAATATGGCTAATAATATGAGTTAGATTGATAATAATAACAGTAATAAGTATAGTAATTGTCGTTCTATCGATATTATAAGCATAATATGGCTAATAATATGAGTTAGATTGATAATACTAAGAGTAGTGAGTATAGTAATTCTCGTTCTATCGATCATATAAGCATAATATGGCTAATAATATGAGTTAGATTTATAATAATAAGAGTAATAAGTATAGTAACTGTCGTTCTATCGATCATATAAGCATAATATGGCTAATAATATGAGTTAGATTGATAATAATAAGAGTAATAAGTATAGTAATTGTCGTTCTATCGATAATATAAGCATAATATGGCTAATAATATGAGTTAGATTGATAATACTAAGAGTAGTGAGTATAGTAATTCTCGTTCTATCGATCATATAAGCATAATATGGCTAATAATATGAGTTAGATTGATAACAATAAGAGTAATAAGTATAGTAATTGTCGTTCTATCGATCATATAAGCATAATATGGCTAATAATATGAGTTAGAGTAATAATATTAAGAGTAGTGAGTATAGTAATTCTCGTTCTATCGATCATATAAGTATAATATGGCTAATAATATGAGTTAGATTGATAATAATAAGAGTAATGAGTATAGTAATTGTAGTTCTATCGATCATTTAAGCATAATATGGCTAATAATATGAGTTAGATTGATAATAATAACAGTAATAAGTATAGTAATTGTCGTTCTATCGATAATATAAGCATAATATGGCTAATAATATGAGTTAGATTGATAATACTAAGAGTAGTGAGTATAGTAATTCTCGTTCTATCGATCATATAAGCATAATATGGCTAATAATATGAGTTAGATTTATAATAACAAGAGTAATAAGTATAGTAATTGTCGTTCTATCGATCATATAAGCATAATATGGCTAATAATATGAGTTAGATTGATAATAATAAGAGTAATAAGTATAGTAATTGTCGTTCTATCGATCATATAAGCATAATATGGCTAATAATATGAGTTAGAGTAATAATATTAAGAGTAGTGAGTATAGTAATTCTCGTTCTATCGATCATATAAGTATAATATGGCTAATAATATGAGTTAGATTGATAATACTAAGAGTAGTGAGTATAGTAATTCCCGTTCTATCGATCATATAAGCATAATATGGCTAATAATATGAGTTAGATTGATAATAATAAGAGTAATAAGTATAGTAATTGTCGTTCTATCGATCATATAAGCATAATATGGCTAATAATATGAGTTAGATTGATAATAATAAGAGTAATAAGTATAGTAATTGTCGTTCTATCGATAATATAAGCATAATATGGCTAATAATATGAGTTAGATTGATAATACTAAGAGTAGTGAGTATAGTAATTCTCGTTCTATCGATCATATAAGCATAATATGGCTAATAATATGAGTTAGATTTATAATAATAAGAGTAATAAGTATAGTAATTGTCGTTCTATCGATCATATAAGCATAATATGGCTAATAATATGAGTTAGAGTAATAATATTAAGAGTAGTGAGTATAGTAATTGTCGTTCTATCGATCATATAAGCATAATATGGCTAATAATATGAGTTAGATTGATAATACTAAGAGTAGTGAGTATAGTAATTCTCGTTCTATCGATCATATAAGCATAATATGGCTAATAATATGAGTTCGATTGATAATAATAAGAGTAATAAGTATAGTAATTGTCGTTCTATCGATCATATCTGCATAGTATGGTTAATAACATGAGTTAGATTGATAATATTGAGTGTAATAAGTATAGTAATTGTCGTTCTGTCGATCATATAAGCATAATATGGCTAATAATATGAGTTAGATTGATAATAATAAGAGTAATGAGTATAGTAATTGTCGTTCTATCGATCATATAAGCATAATATGGCTAATAATATGAGTTAGATTGATAATAATAAGAGTAATGAGTATAGTAATTGTAGTTCTATAGATCATATCTGCATAATATGGTTAATAATATGAGTTAGATTCATAATAATAAGAGTAATAGGTATAGCAAATGTCGTGCGATCGATCATATCTGCATAATATGGTTAATAATATGAGTTAGATTGATAATAATAAGAGTAATAAGTATAGTAATTGTCGTTCTATCGATCATATAAGCATAATATGGTTAATAATATGAGTTAGATTGATAATAATAAGAGTAATAAGTAGAGTAATTGTCGTTCTATCGATCATTTAAGCATAATATGGCTAATAATATGAGTTAGATTGATAATAATAAGAGTAATGAGTATAGTAATTGTAGTTCTATCGATCATTTAAGCATAATATGGCTAATAATATGAGTTAGATTGATAATAATAACAGTAATAAGTATAGTAATTGTCGTTCTATCGATATTGTAAGCATAATGTGGCTAATAATATGAGTTAGATTGATAATACTAAGAGTAGTGAGTATAGTAATTCTCGTTCTATCGATCATATAAGCATTATATGGCTAATAATATGAGTTAGATTGATAATAATAAGAGTAATAAGTATAGTAATTGTCGTTCTATCGATCATATAAGCATAATATGGCTAATAATATGAGTTAGATTGATAATACTAAGAGTAGTGAGTATAGTAATTCTCGTTCTATCGATCATATAAGCATAATATGGCTAATAATATGAGTTAGATTTATAATAATAAGAGTAATAAGTATAGTAATTGTCGTTCTATCGATCATATAAGCATAATATGGCTAATAATATGAGTTAGATTGATAATAATAAGAGTAATAAGTATAGTAATTGTCGTTCTATCGATAATATAAGCATAATATGGCTAATAATATGAGTTAGATTGATAATAATAAGAGTAATAAGTATAGTAATTGTCGTTCTATCGATAATATAAGCATAATATGGCTAATAATATGAGTTAGATTGATAATACTAAGAGTAGTGAGTATAGTAATTCTCGTTCTATCGATCATATAAGCATAATATGGCTAATAATATGAGTTAGAGTAATAATATTAAGAGTAGTGAGTATAGTAATTCTCGTTCTATCGATCATATAAGTATAATATGGCTAATAATATGAGTTAGATTGATAATAATAAGAGTAATGAGTATAGTAATTGTAGTTCTATCGATCATTTAAGCATAATATGGCTAATAATATGAGTTAGATTGATAATAATAACAGTAATAAGTATAGTAATTGTCGTTCTATCGATATTATAAGCATAATATGGCTAATAATATGAGTTAGATTGATAATACTAAGAGTAGTGAGTATAGTAATTCTCGTTCTATCGATCATATAAGCATAATATGGCTAATAATATGAGTTAGATTGATAATAATAAGAGTAATAAGTATAGTAATTGTCGTTCTATCGATCATATAAGCATAATATGGTTAATAATATGAGTTAGATTGATAATAATAAGAGTAATAAGTAGAGTAATTGTCGTTCTATCGATCATTTAAGCATAATATGGCTAATAATATGAGTTAGATTGATAATAATAAGAGTAATGAGTATAGTAATTGTAGTTCTATCGATCATTTAAGCATAATATGGCTAATAATATGAGTTAGATTGATAATAATAACAGTAATAAGTATAGTAATTGTCGTTCTATCGATATTGTAAGCATAATGTGGCTAATAATATGAGTTAGATTGATAATACTAAGAGTAGTGAGTATAGTAATTCTCGTTCTATCGATCATATAAGCATTATATGGCTAATAATATGAGTTAGATTGATAATAATAAGAGTAATAAGTATAGTAATTGTCGTTCTATCGATCATATAAGCATAATATGGCTAATAATATGAGTTAGATTGATAATACTAAGAGTAGTGAGTATAGTAATTCTCGTTCTATCGATCATATAAGCATAATATGGCTAATAATATGAGTTAGATTTATAATAATAAGAGTAATAAGTATAGTAATTGTCGTTCTATCGATCATATAAGCATAATATGGCTAATAATATGAGTTAGATTGATAATAATAAGAGTAATAAGTATAGTAATTGTCGTTCTATCGATAATATAAGCATAATATGGCTAATAATATGAGTTAGATTGATAATAATAAGAGTAATAAGTATAGTAATTGTCGTTCTATCGATAATATAAGCATAATATGGCTAATAATATGAGTTAGATTGATAATACTAAGAGTAGTGAGTATAGTAATTCTCGTTCTATCGATCATATAAGCATAATATGGCTAATAATATGAGTTAGAGTAATAATATTAAGAGTAGTGAGTATAGTAATTCTCGTTCTATCGATCATATAAGTATAATATGGCTAATAATATGAGTTAGATTGATAATAATAAGAGTAATGAGTATAGTAATTGTAGTTCTATCGATCATTTAAGCATAATATGGCTAATAATATGAGTTAGATTGATAATAATAACAGTAATAAGTATAGTAATTGTCGTTCTATCGATATTATAAGCATAATATGGCTAATAATATGAGTTAGATTGATAATACTAAGAGTAGTGAGTATAGTAATTCTCGTTCTATCGATCATATAAGCATAATATGGCTAATAATATGAGTTAGATTGATAATAATAAGAGTAATAAGTATAGTAATTGTCGTTCTATCGATCATATAAGCATAATATGGCTAATAATATGAGTTAGATTGATAATACTAAGAGTAGTGAGTATAGTAATTGTCGTTCTATCGATCATATAAGCATAATATGGCTAATAATATGAGTTAGATTCATAATAATAAGAGTAATAGGTATAGCAAATGTCGTGCGATCGATCATATCTGCATAATATGGTTAATAATATGAGTTAGATTGATAATACTAAGAGTAGTGAGTATAGTAATTCTCGTTCTATCGATCATATAAGCATAATATGGCTAATAATATGAGTTAGATTGATAATAATAAGAGTAATAAGTATAGTTATTGTCGTTCTATCGATCATATAAGCATAATATGGCTAATAATATGAGTTAGAGTAATAATATTAAGAGTAGTGAGTATAGTAATTCTCGTTCTATCGATCATATAAGTATAATATGGCTAATAATATGAGTTAGATTGATAATACTAAGAGTAGTGAGTATAGTAATTCCCGTTCTATCGATCATATAAGCATAATATGGCTAATAATATGAGTTAGATTGATAATAATAAGAGTAATAAGTATAGTAATTGTCGTTCTATCGATCATATAAGCATAATATGGCTAATAATATGAGTTAGATTCATAATAATAAGAGTAATAGGTATAGCAAATGTCGTGCGATCGATCATATCTGCATAATATGGTTAATAATATGAGTTAGATTGATAATAATAAGAGTAATAAGTATAGTAATTGTCGTTCTATCGATCATATAAGCATAATATGGTTAATAATATGAGTTAGATTGATAATAATAAGAGTAATAAGTAGAGTAATTGTCGTTCTATCGATCATTTAAGCATAATATGGCTAATAATATGAGTTAGATTTATAATAATAAGAGTAATAAGTATAGTAATTCTCGTTCTATCGATCATATAAGCATAATATGGCTAATAATATGAGTTAGATTGATAATACTAAGAGTAGTGAGTATAGTAATTGTCGTTCTATCGATAATATAAGCATAATATGGCTAATAATATGAGTTAGATTGATAATACTAAGAGTAGTGAGTATAGTAATTCTCGTTCTATCGATCATATAAGCATAATATGGCTAATAATATGAGTTAGATTTATAATAATAAGAGTAATAAGTATAGTAATTGTCGGTCTATCGATCATATAAGCATAATATGGCTAATAATATGTGTTAGATTGATAATAATAAGAGTAATAAGTATAGTAATTGTCGTTCTATCGATCATATCTGCATAATATGGTTAATAACATGAGTTAGATTGATAATAGTGAGTGTAATAAGTATAGTAATTGTCGCTCTGTCGATCATATAAGCATAATATGGCTAATAATATGAGTTAGATTGATAATAATAAGAGTAATGAGTATAGTAATTGTAGTTCTATAGATCATATCTGCATAATATGGTTAATAATATGAGTTAGATTCATAATAATAAGAGTAATAGGTATAGCAAATGTCGTGCGATCGATCATATCTGCATAATATGGTTAATAATATGAGTTAGATTGATAATAATAAGAGTAATAAGTATAGTAATTGTCGTTCTATCGATCATATAAGCATAATATGGTTAATAATATGAGTTAGATTGATAATAATAAGAGTAATAAGTAGAGTAATTGTCGTTCTATCGATCATTTAAGCATAATATGGCTAATAATATGAGTTAGATTGATAATAATAAGAGTAATGAGTATAGTAATTGTAGTTCTATCGATCATTTAAGCATAATATGGCTAATAATATGAGTTAGATTGATAATAATAACAGTAATAAGTATAGTAATTGTCGTTCTATCGATATTGTAAGCATAATGTGGCTAATAATATGAGTTAGATTGATAATACTAAGAGTAGTGAGTATAGTAATTCTCGTTCTATCGATCATATAAGCATTATATGGCTAATAATATGAGTTAGATTGATAATAATAAGAGTAATAAGTATAGTAATTGTCGTTCTATCGATCATATAAGCATAATATGGCTAATAATATAAATTAGATTGATAATACTAAGAGTAGTGAGTATAGTAATTCTCGTTCTATCGATCATATAAGCATAATATGGCTAATAATATGAGTTAGATTTATAATAATAAGAGTAATAAGTATAGTAATTGTCGTTCTATCGATCATATAAGCATAATATGGCTAATAATATGAGTTAGATTGATAATAATAAGAGTAATAAGTATAGTAATTGTCGTTCTATCGATAATATAAGCATAATATGGCTAATAATATGAGTTAGATTGATAATAATAAGAGTAATAAGTATAGTAATTGTCGTTCTATCGATAATATAAGCATAATATGGCTAATAATATGAGTTAGATTGATAATACTAAGAGTAGTGAGTATAGTAATTCTCGTTCTATCGATCATATAAGCATAATATGGCTAATAATATGAGTTAGAGTAATAATATTAAGAGTAGTGAGTATAGTAATTCTCGTTCTATCGATCATATAAGTATAATATGGCTAATAATATGAGTTAGATTGATAATAATAAGAGTAATGAGTATAGTAATTGTAGTTCTATCGATCATTTAAGCATAATATGGCTAATAATATGAGTTAGATTGATAATAATAACAGTAATAAGTATAGTAATTGTCGTTCTATCGATATTATAAGCATAATATGGCTAATAATATGAGTTAGATTGATAATACTAAGAGTAGTGAGTATAGTAATTCTCGTTCTATCGATCATATAAGCATAATATGGCTAATAATATGAGTTAGATTGATAATAATAACAGTAATAAGTATAGTAATTGTCGTTCTATCGATATTATAAGCATAATATGGCTAATAATATGAGTTAGATTGATAATACTAAGAGTAGTGAGTATAGTAATTGTCGTTCTATCGATCATATAAGCATAATATGGCTAATAATATGAGTTAGATTCATAATAATAAGAGTAATAGGTATAGCAAATGTCGTGCGATCGATCATATCTGCATAATATGGTTAATAATATGAGTTAGATTGATAATACTAAGAGTAGTGAGTATAGTAATTCTCGTTCTATCGATCATATAAGCATAATATGGCTAATAATATGAGTTAGATTGATAATAATAAGAGTAATAAGTATAGTTATTGTCGTTCTATCGATCATATAAGCATAATATGGCTAATAATATGAGTTAGAGTAATAATATTAAGAGTAGTGAGTATAGTAATTCTCGTTCTATCGATCATATAAGTATAATATGGCTAATAATATGAGTTAGATTGATAATACTAAGAGTAGTGAGTATAGTAATTCCCGTTCTATCGATCATATAAGCATAATATGGCTAATAATATGAGTTAGATTGATAATAATAAGAGTAATAAGTATAGTAATCGTCGTTCTATCGATAATATAAGCACAATATGGCTAATAATATGAGTTAGATTGATAATACTAAGAGTAGTGAGTATAGTAATTCTCGTTCTATCGATCATATAAGCATAATATGGCTAATAATATGAGTTAGATTTATAATAATAAGAGTAATAAGTATAGTAATTGTCGTTCTATCGATCATATCTGCATAATATGGTTAATAACATGAGTTAGATTGATAATAGTGAGTGTAATAAGTATAGTAATTGTCGTTCTGTCGATCATATAAGCATAATATGGCTAATAATATGAGTTAGATTGATAATAATAAGAGTAATGAGTATAGTAATTGTCGTTCTATCGATCATATAAGCATAATATGGCTAATAATATGAGTTAGATTGATAATAATAAGAGTAATGAGTATAGTAATTGTAGTTCTATAGATCATATAAGCATAATATGGTTAATAATATGAGTTAGATTGATAATAATAAGAGTAATAAGTAGAGTAATTGTCGTTCTATCGATCATTTAAGCATAATATGGCTAATAATATGAGTTAGATTGATAATAATAAGAGTAATGAGTATAGTAATTGTAGTTCTATCGATCATTTAAGCATAATATGGCTAATAATATGAGTTAGATTGATAATAATAACAGTAATAAGTATAGTAATTGTCGTTCTATCGATATTGTAAGCATAATGTGGCTAATAATATGAGTTAGATTGATAATACTAAGAGTAGTGAGTATAGTAATTCTCGTTCTATCGATCATATAAGCATTATATGGCTAATAATATGAGTTAGATTGATAATAATAAGAGTAATAAGTATAGTAATTGTCGTTCTATCGATCATATAAGCATAATATGGCTAATAATATGAGTTAGATTGATAATACTAAGAGTAGTGAGTATAGTAATTCTCGTTCTATCGATCATATAAGCATAATATGGCTAATAATATGAGTTAGATTTATAATAATAAGAGTAATAAGTATAGTAATTGTCGTTCTATCGATCATATAAGCATAATATGGCTAATAATATGAGTTAGATTGATAATAATAAGAGTAATAAGTATAGTAATTGTCGTTCTATCGATAATATAAGCATAATATGGCTAATAATATGAGTTAGATTGATAATAATAAGAGTAATAAGTATAGTAATTGTCGTTCTATCGATAATATAAGCATAATATGGCTAATAATATGAGTTAGATTGATAATACTAAGAGTAGTGAGTATAGTAATTCTCGTTCTATCGATCATATAAGCATAATATGGCTAATAATATGAGTTAGAGTAATAATATTAAGAGTAGTGAGTATAGTAATTCTCGTTCTATCGATCATATAAGTATAATATGGCTAATAATATGAGTTAGATTGATAATAATAAGAGTAATGAGTATAGTAATTGTAGTTCTATCGATCATTTAAGCATAATATGGCTAATAATATGAGTTAGATTGATAATAATAACAGTAATAAGTATAGTAATTGTCGTTCTATCGATATTATAAGCATAATATGGCTAATAATATGAGTTAGATTGATAATACTAAGAGTAGTGAGTATAGTAATTCTCGTTCTATCGATCATATAAGCATAATATGGCTAATAATATGAGTTAGATTGATAATAATAAGAGTAATAAGTATAGTAATTGTCGTTCTATCGATCATATAAGCATAATATGGCTAATAATATGAGTTAGATTGATAACACTAAGAGTAGTGAGTATAGTAATTGTCGTTCTATCGATCATATAAGCATAATATGGCTAATAATATGAGTTAGATTCATAATAATAAGAGTAATAGGTATAGCAAATGTCGTGCGATCGATCATATCTGCATAATATGGTTAATAATATGAGTTAGATTGATAATAATAAGAGTAATAAGTAGAGTAATTGTCGTTCTATCGATCATTTAAGCATAATATGGCTAATAATATGAGTTAGATTTATAATAATAAGAGTAATAAGTATAGTAATTCTCGTTCTATCGATCATATAAGCATAATATGGCTAATAATATGAGTTAGATTGATAATACTAAGAGTAGTGAGTATAGTAATTGTCGTTCTATCGATAATATAAGCATAATATGGCTAATAATATGAGTTAGATTGATAATACTAAGAGTAGTGAGTATAGTAATTCTCGTTCTATCGATCATATAAGCATAATATGGCTAATAATATGAGTTAGATTTATAATAATAAGAGTAATAAGTATAGTAATTGTCGTTCTATCGATCATATAAGCATAATATGGCTAATAATATGAGTTAGAGTAATAATATTAAGAGTAGTGAGTATAGTAATTCTCGTTCTATCGATCATATAAGTATAATATGGCTAATCATATGAGTTAGATTGATAATAATAAGAGTAATGAGTATAGTAATTGTAGTTCTATCGATCATTTAAGCATAATATGGCTAATAATATGAGTTAGATTGATAATAATAACAGTAATAAGTATAGTAATTGTCGTTCTATCGATCATATAAGCATAATATGGCTAATAATATGAGTTAGATTGATAATAATAAGAGTAATAAGTATAGTAATTGTCGTTCTATCGATCATATCTGCATAATATGGTTAATAAAATGAGTTAGATTGATAATGGTGAGTGTAATAAGTATAGTAATTGTCGTTCTGTCGATCATATAAGCATAATATGGTTAATAATATGAGTTAGATTGATAATAATAAGAGTAATAAGTAGAGTAATTGTCGTTCTATCGATCATTTAAGCATAATATGGCTAATAATATGAGTTAGATTGATAATAATAAGAGTAATGAGTATAGTAATTGTAGTTCTATCGATCATTTAAGCATAATATGGCTAATAATATGAGTTAGATTGATAATAATAACAGTAATAAGTATAGTAATTGTCGTTCTATCGATATTGTAAGCATAATGTGGCTAATAATATGAGTTAGATTGATAATACTAAGAGTAGTGAGTATAGTAATTCTCGTTCTATCGATCATATAAGCATTATATGGCTAATAATATGAGTTAGATTGACAATAATAAGAGTAATAAGTATAGTAATTGTCGTTCTATCGATCATATAAGCATAATATGGCTAATAATATGAGTTAGATTGATAATACTAAGAGTAGTGAGTATAGTAATTCTCGTTCTATCGATCATATAAGCATAATATGGCTAATAATATGAGTTAGATTGATAACAATAAGAGTAATAAGTATAGTAATTGTCGTTCTATCGATCATATAAGCATAATATGGCTAATAATATGAGTTAGAGTAATAATATTAAGAGTAGTGAGTATAGTAATTCTCGTTCTATCGATCATATAAGTATAATATGGCTAATAATATGAGTTAGATTGATAATAATAAGAGTAATGAGTATAGTAATTGTAGTTCTATCGATCATTTAAGCATAATATGGCTAATAATATGAGTTAGATTGATAATAATAACAGTAATAAGTATAGTAATTGTCGTTCTATCGATAATATAAGCATAATATGGCTAATAATATGAGTTAGATTGATAATACTAAGAGTAGTGAGTATAGTAATTCTCGTTCTATCGATCATATAAGCATAATATGGCTAATAATATGAGTTAGATTTATAATAACAAGAGTAATAAGTATAGTAATTGTCGTTCTATCGATATTGTAAGCATAATGTGGCTAATAATATGAGTTAGATTGATAATACTAAGAGTAGTGAGTATAGTAATTCTCGTTCTATCGATCATATCTGCATAATATGGTTAATAACATGAGTTAGATTGATAATAGTGAGTGTAATAAGTATAGTAATTGTCGCTCTGTCGATCATATAAGCATAATATGGCTAATAATATGAGTTAGATTGATAATAATAAGAGTAATGAGTATAGTAATTGTAGTTCTATAGATCATATCTGCATAATATGGTTAATAATATGAGTTAGATTCATAATAATAAGAGTAATAGGTATAGCAAATGTCGTGCGATCGATCATATCTGCATAATATGGTTAATAATATGAGTTAGATTGATAATAATAAGAGTAATAAGTATAGTAATTGTCGTTCTATCGATCATATAAGCATAATATGGTTAATAATATGAGTTAGATTGATAATAATAAGAGTAATAAGTAGAGTAATTGTCGTTCTATCGATCATTTAAGCATAATATGGCTAATAATATGAGTTAGATTGATAATAATAAGAGTAATGAGTATAGTAATTGTAGTTCTATCGATCATTTAAGCATAATATGGCTAATAATATGAGTTAGATTGATAATAATAACAGTAATAAGTATAGTAATTGTCGTTCTATCGATATTGTAAGCATAATGTGGCTAATAATATGAGTTAGATTGATAATACTAAGAGTAGTGAGTATAGTAATTCTCGTTCTATCGATCATATAAGCATTATATGGCTAATAATATGAGTTAGATTGATAATAATAAGAGTAATAAGTATAGTAATTGTCGTTCTATCGATCATATAAGCATAATATGGCTAATAATATAAATTAGATTGATAATACTAAGAGTAGTGAGTATAGTAATTCTCGTTCTATCGATCATATAAGCATAATATGGCTAATAATATGAGTTAGATTTATAATAATAAGAGTAATAAGTATAGTAATTGTCGTTCTATCGATCATATAAGCATAATATGGCTAATAATATGAGTTAGATTGATAATAATAAGAGTAATAAGTATAGTAATTGTCGTTCTATCGATAATATAAGCATAATATGGCTAATAATATGAGTTAGATTGATAATAATAAGAGTAATAAGTATAGTAATTGTCGTTCTATCGATAATATAAGCATAATATGGCTAATAATATGAGTTAGATTGATAATACTAAGAGTAGTGAGTATAGTAATTCTCGTTCTATCGATCATATAAGCATAATATGGCTAATAATATGAGTTAGAGTAATAATATTAAGAGTAGTGAGTATAGTAATTCTCGTTCTATCGATCATATAAGTATAATATGGCTAATAATATGAGTTAGATTGATAATAATAAGAGTAATGAGTATAGTAATTGTAGTTCTATCGATCATTTAAGCATAATATGGCTAATAATATGAGTTAGATTGATAATAATAACAGTAATAAGTATAGTAATTGTCGTTCTATCGATATTATAAGCATAATATGGCTAATAATATGAGTTAGATTGATAATACTAAGAGTAGTGAGTATAGTAATTCTCGTTCTATCGATCATATAAGCATAATATGGCTAATAATATGAGTTAGATTGATAATAATAAGAGTAATAAGTATAGTAATTGTCGTTCTATCGATCATATAAGCATAATATGGCTAATAATATGAGTTAGATTGATAATACTAAGAGTAGTGAGTATAGTAATTGTCGTTCTATCGATCATATAAGCATAATATGGCTAATAATATGAGTTAGATTCATAATAATAAGAGTAATAGGTATAGCAAATGTCGTGCGATCGATCATATCTGCATAATATGGTTAATAATATGAGTTAGATTGATAATACTAAGAGTAGTGAGTATAGTAATTCTCGTTCTATCGATCATATAAGCATAATATGGCTAATAATATGAGTTAGATTGATAATAATAAGAGTAATAAGTATAGTTATTGTCGTTCTATCGATCATATAAGCATAATATGGCTAATAATATGAGTTAGAGTAATAATATTAAGAGTAGTGAGTATAGTAATTCTCGTTCTATCGATCATATAAGTATAATATGGCTAATAATATGAGTTAGATTGATAATACTAAGAGTAGTGAGTATAGTAATTCCCGTTCTATCGATCATATAAGCATAATATGGCTAATAATATGAGTTAGATTGATAATAATAAGAGTAATAAGTATAGTAATTGTCGTTCTATCGATCATATAAGCATAATATGGCTAATAATATGAGTTAGATTGATAATAATAAGAGTAATAAGTATAGTAATCGTCGTTCTATCGATAATATAAGCACAATATGGCTAATAATATGAGTTAGATTGATAATACTAAGAGTAGTGAGTATAGTAATTCTCGTTCTATCGATCATATAAGCATAATATGGCTAATAATATGAGTTAGATTTATAATAATAAGAGTAATAAGTATAGTAATTGTCGTTCTATCGATCATATCTGCATAATATGGTTAATAACATGAGTTAGATTGATAATAGTGAGTGTAATAAGTATAGTAATTGTCGTTCTGTCGATCATATAAGCATAATATGGCTAATAATATGAGTTAGATTGATAATAATAAGAGTAATGAGTATAGTAATTGTAGTTCTATAGATCATATAAGCATAATATGGTTAATAATATGAGTTAGATTGATAATAATAAGAGTAATAAGTAGAGTAATTGTCGTTCTATCGATCATTTAAGCATAATATGGCTAATAATATGAGTTAGATTGATAATAATAAGAGTAATGAGTATAGTAATTGTAGTTCTATCGATCATTTAAGCATAATATGGCTAATAATATGAGTTAGATTGATAATAATAACAGTAATAAGTATAGTAATTGTCGTTCTATCGATATTGTAAGCATAATGTGGCTAATAATATGAGTTAGATTGATAATACTAAGAGTAGTGAGTATAGTAATTCTCGTTCTATCGATCATATAAGCATTATATGGCTAATAATATGAGTTAGATTGATAATAATAAGAGTAATAAGTATAGTAATTGTCGTTCTATCGATCATATAAGCATAATATGGCTAATAATATGAGTTAGATTGATAATACTAAGAGTAGTGAGTATAGTAATTCTCGTTCTATCGATCATATAAGCATAATATGGCTAATAATATGAGTTAGATTTATAATAATAAGAGTAATAAGTATAGTAATTGTCGTTCTATCGATCATATAAGCATAATATGGCTAATAATATGAGTTAGATTGATAATAATAAGAGTAATAAGTATAGTAATTGTCGTTCTATCGATAATATAAGCTTAATATGGCTAATAATATGAGTTAGATTGATAATAATAAGAGTAATAAGTATAGTAATTGTCGTTCTATCGATAATATAAGCATAATATGGCTAATAATATGAGTTAGATTGATAATACTAAGAGTAGTGAGTATAGTAATTCTCGTTCTATCGATCATATAAGCATAATATGGCTAATAATATGAGTTAGAGTAATAATATTAAGAGTAGTGAGTATAGTAATTCTCGTTCTATCGATCATATAAGTATAATATGGCTAATAATATGAGTTAGATTGATAATAATAAGAGTAATGAGTATAGTAATTGTAGTTCTATCGATCATTTAAGCATAATATGGCTAATAATATGAGTTAGATTGATAATAATAACAGTAATAAGTATAGTAATTGTCGTTCTATCGATATTATAAGCATAATATGGCTAATAATATGAGTTAGATTGATAATACTAAGAGTAGTGAGTATAGTAATTCTCGTTCTATCGATCATATAAGCATAATATGGCTAATAATATGAGTTAGATTGATAATAATAAGAGTAATAAGTATAGTAATTGTCGTTCTATCGATCATATAAGCATAATATGGCTAATAATATGAGTTAGATTGATAACACTAAGAGTAGTGAGTATAGTAATTGTCGTTCTATCGATCATATAAGCATAATATGGCTAATAATATGAGTTAGATTCATAATAATAAGAGTAATAGGTATAGCAAATGTCGTGCGATCGATCATATCTGCATAATATGGTTAATAATATGAGTTAGATTGATAATAATAAGAGTAATAAGTAGAGTAATTGTCGTTCTATCGATCATTTAAGCATAATATGGCTAATAATATGAGTTAGATTTATAATAATAAGAGTAATAAGTATAGTAATTCTCGTTCTATCGATCATATAAGCATAATATGGCTAATAATATGAGTTAGATTGATAATACTAAGAGTAGTGAGTATAGTAATTGTCGTTCTATCGATAATATAAGCATAATATGGCTAATAATATGAGTTAGATTGATAATACTAAGAGTAGTGAGTATAGTAATTCTCGTTCTATCGATCATATAAGCATAATATGGCTAATAATATGAGTTAGATTTATAATAATAAGAGTAATAAGTATAGTAATTGTCGTTCTATCGATCATATAAGCATAATATGGCTAATAATATGAGTTAGAGTAATAATATTAAGAGTAGTGAGTATAGTAATTCTCGTTCTATCGATCATATAAGTATAATATGGCTAATCATATGAGTTAGATTGATAATAATAAGAGTAATGAGTATAGTAATTGTAGTTCTATCGATCATTTAAGCATAATATGGCTAATAATATGAGTTAGATTGATAATAATAACAGTAATAAGTATAGTAATTGTCGTTCTATCGATCATATAAGCATAATATGGCTAATAATATGAGTTAGATTGATAATAATAAGAGTAATAAGTATAGTAATTGTCGTTCTATCGATCATATCTGCATAATATGGTTAATAAAATGAGTTAGATTGATAATGGTGAGTGTAATAAGTATAGTAATTGTCGTTCTGTCGATCATATAAGCATAATATGGCTAATAATATGAATTAGATTGATAATAATAAGAGTAATGAGTATAGTAATTGTAGTTCTATCGATCATTTAAGCATAATATGGCTAATAATATGAGTTAGATTGATAATAATAACAGTAATAAGTATAGTAATTGTCGTTCTATCGATATTATAAGCATAATGTGGCTAATAATATGAGTTAGATTGATAATACTAAGAGTAGTGAGTATAGTAATTCTCGTTCTATCGATCATATAAGCATTATATGGCTAATAATATGAGTTAGATTGATAATAATAAGAGTAATGAGTATAGTAATTGTAGTTCTATAGATCATATCTGCATAATATGGTTAATAATATGAGTTAGATTCATAATAATAAGAGTAATAGGTATAGCAAATGTCGTGCGATCGATCATATCTGCATAATATGGTTAATAATATGAGTTAGATTGATAATAATAAGAGTAATAAGTAGAGTAATTGTCGTTCTATCGGTCATTTAAGCATAATATGGCTAATAATATGAGTTAGATTGATAATAATAAGAGTAATCAGTATAGTAATTGTAGTTCTATCGATCATTTAAGCATAATATGGCTAATAATATGAGTTAGATTGATAATAATAACAGTAATAAGTATAGTAATTGTCGTTCTATCGATATTATAAGCATAACGTGGCTAATAATATGAGTTAGATTGATAATACTAAGAGTAGTGAGTATAGTAATTCTCGTTCTATCGATCATATAAGCATTAACTGGCTAATAATATGAGTTAGATTGATAATAATAAGAGTAATAAGTATAGTAATTGTCGTTCTATCGATCATATAAGCATAATATGGCTAATAATATGAGTTAGATTGATAATACTAAGAGTAGTGAGTATAGTAATTCTCGTTCTATCGATCATATAAGCATAATATGGCTAATAATATGAGTTAGATTTATAATAATAAGAGTAATAAGTATAGTAATTGTCGTTCTATCGATCATATAAGCATAATATGGCTAATAATATGAGTTAGATTGATAATAATAAGAGTAATAAGTATAGTAATTGTCGTTCTATCGATAATATAAGCATAATATGGCTAATAATATGAGTTAGATTGATAATACTAAGAGTAGTGAGTATAGTAATTCTCGTTCTATCGATCATATAAGCATAATATGGCTAATAATATGAGTTAGATTGATAACAATAAGAGTAATAAGTATAGTAATTGTCGTTCTATCGATCATATAAGCATAATATGGCTAATAATATGAGTTAGAGTAATAATATTAAGAGTAGTGAGTATAGTAATTCTCGTTCTATCGATCATATAAGTATAATATGGCTAATAATATGAGTTAGATTGATAATAATAAGAGTAATGAGTATAGTAATTGTAGTTCTATCGATCATTTAAGCATAATATGGCTAATAATATGAGTTAGATTGATAATAATAACAGTAATAAGTATAGTAATTGTCGTTCTATCGATATTGTAAGCATAATGTGGCTAATAATATGAGTTAGATTGATAATACTAAGAGTAGTGAGTATAGTAATTCTCGTTCTATCGATCATATAAGCATTATATGGCTAATAATATGAGTTAGATTGATAATAATAAGAGTAATAAGTATAGTAATTGTCGTTCTATCGATCATATAAGCATAATATGGCTAATAATATGAGTTAGATTGATAATAATAAGAGTAATAAGTATAGTAATTGTCGTTCTATCGATAATATAAGCATAATATGGCTAATAATATGAGTTAGATTGATAATACTAAGAGTAGTGAGTATAGTAATTCTCGTTCTATCGATCATATAAGCATAATATGGCTAATAATATGAGTTAGATTTATAATAATAAGAGTAATAAGTATAGTAATTGTCGTTCTATCGATCATATAAGCATAATATGGCTAATAATATGAGTTAGAGTAATAATATTAAGAGTAGTGAGTATAGTAATTGTCGTTCTATCGATCATATAAGCATAATATGGCTAATAATATGAGTTAGATTGATAATACTAAGAGTAGTGAGTATAGTAATTCTCGTTCTATCGATCATATAAGCATAATATGGCTAATAATATGAGTTAGATTTATAATAATAAGAGTAATAAGTATAGTAATTGTCGTTCTATCGATCATATAAGCATAATATGGCTAATAATATGAGTTAGATTGATAATAATAAGAGTAATAAGTATAGTAATTGTCGTTCTATCGATCATATCTGCATAATATGGTTAATAACATGAGTTAGATTGATAATAGTGAGTGTAATAAGTATAGTAATTGTCGTTCTGTTGATCATATAAGCATAATATGGCTAATAATATGAGTTAGATTGATAATAATAAGAGTAATGAGTATAGTAATTGTCGTTCTATCGATCATATAAGCATAATATGGCTAATAATATGAGTTAGATTGATAATAATAAGAGTAATGAGTATAGTAATTGTAGTTCTATAGATCATATCTGCATAATATGGTTAATAATATGAGTTAGATTCATAATAATAAGAGTAATAGGTATAGCAAATGTCGTGCGATCGATCATATCTGCATAATATGGTTAATAATATGAGTTAGATTGATAATAATAAGAGTAATAAGTATAGTAATTGTCGTTCTATCGATCATATAAGCATAATATGGTTAATAATATGAGTTAGATTGATAATAATAAGAGTAATAAGTAGAGTAATTGTCGTTCTATCGATCATTTAAGCATAATATGGCTAATAATATGAGTTAGATTGATAATAATAAGAGTAATGAGTATAGTAATTGTAGTTCTATCGATCATTTAAGCATAATATGGCTAATAATATGAGTTAGATTGATAATAATAACAGTAATAAGTATAGTAATTGTCGTTCTATCGATATTGTAAGCATAATGTGGCTAATAATATGAGTTAGATTGATAATACTAAGAGTAGTGAGTATAGTAATTCTCGTTCTATCGATCATATAAGCATTATATGGCTAATAATATGAGTTAGATTGATAATAATAAGAGTAATAAGTATAGTAATTGTCGTTCTATCGATCATATAAGCATAATATGGCTAATAATATGAGTTAGATTGATAATACTAAGAGTAGTGAGTATAGTAATTCTCGTTCTATCGATCATATAAGCATAATATGGCTAATAATATGAGTTAGATTGATAACAATAAGAGTAATAAGTATAGTAATTGTCGTTCTATCGATCATATAAGCATAATATGGCTAATAATATGAGTTAGAGTAATAATATTAAGAGTAGTGAGTATAGTAATTCTCGTTCTATCGATCATATAAGTATAATATGGCTAATAATATGAGTTAGATTGATAATAATAAGAGTAATGAGTATAGTAATTGTAGTTCTATCGATCATTTAAGCATAATATGGCTAATAATATGAGTTAGATTGATAATAATAACAGTAATAAGTATAGTAATTGTCGTTCTATCGATAATATAAGCATAATATGGCTAATAATATGAGTTAGATTGATAATACTAAGAGTAGTGAGTATAGTAATTCTCGTTCTATCGATCATATAAGCATAATATGGCTAATAATATGAGTTAGATTTATAATAACAAGAGTAATAAGTATAGTAATTGTCGTTCTATCGATCATATAAGCATAATATGGCTAATAATATGAGTTAGATTGATAATAATAAGAGTAATAAGTATAGTAATTGTCGTTCTATCGATCATATAAGCATAATATGGCTAATAATATGAGTTAGATTGATAATAATAAGAGTAATGAGTATAGTAATTGTAGTTCTATAGATCATATCTGCATAATATGGTTAATAATATGAGTTAGATTCATAATAATAAGAGTAATAGGTATAGCAAATGTCGTGCGATCGATCATATCTGCATAATATGGTTAATAATATGAGTTAGATTGATAATAATAAGAGTAATAAGTATAGTAATTGTCGTTCTATCGATCATATAAGCATAATATGGTTAATAATATGAGTTAGATTGATAATAATAAGAGTAATAAGTAGAGTAATTGTCGTTCTATCGATCATTTAAGCATAATATGGCTAATAATATGAGTTAGATTGATAATAATAAGAGTAATGAGTATAGTAATTGTAGTTCTATCGATCATTTAAGCATAATATGGCTAATAATATGAGTTAGATTGATAATAATAACAGTAATAAGTATAGTAATTGTCGTTCTATCGATATTGTAAGCATAATGTGGCTAATAATATGAGTTAGATTGATAATACTAAGAGTAGTGAGTATAGTAATTCTCGTTCTATCGATCATATAAGCATTATATGGCTAATAATATGAGTTAGATTGATAATAATAAGAGTAATAAGTATAGTAATTGTCGTTCTATCGATCATATAAGCATAATATGGCTAATAATATGAGTTAGATTGATAATAATAAGAGTAATAAGTATAGTAATTCTCGTTCTATCGATCATATAAGCATAATATGGCTAATAATATGAGTTAGATTGATAATACTAAGAGTAGTGAGTATAGTAATTGTCGTTCTATCGATCATATAAGCATAATATGGCTAATAATATGAGTTAGATTCATAATAATAAGAGTAATAGGTATAGCAAATGTCGTGCGATCGATCATATCTGCATAATATGGTTAATAATATGAGTTAGATTGATAATGATAAGAGTAATAAGTATAGTAATTGTCGTTCTATCGATCATATAAGCATAATATGGTTAATAATATGAGTTAGATTGATAATAATAAGAGTAATAAGTATAGTAATTGTCGTTCTATCGATCATATAAGCATAATATGGCTAATAATATAAATTAGATTGATAATACTAAGAGTAGTGAGTATAGTAATTCTCGTTCTATCGATCATATAAGCATAATATGGCTAATAATATGAGTTAGATTTATAATAATAAGAGTAATAAGTATAGTAATTGTCGTTCTATCGATAATATAAGCATAATATGGCTAATAATATGAGTTAGATTGATAATACTAAGAGTAGTGAGTATAGTAATTCTCGTTCTATCGATCATATAAGCATAATATGGCTAATAATATGAGTTAGAGTAATAATATTAAGAGTAGTGAGTATAGTAATTCTCGTTCTATCGATCATATAAGTATAATATGGCTAATAATATGAGTTAGATTGATAATAATAAGAGTAATGAGTATAGTAATTGTAGTTCTATCGATCATTTAAGCATAATATGGCTAATAATATGAGTTAGATTGATAATAATAACAGTAATAAGTATAGTAATTGTCGTTCTATCGATATTATAAGCATAATATGGCTAATAATATGAGTTAGATTGATAATACTAAGAGTAGTGAGTATAGTAATTCTCGTTCTATCGATCATATAAGCATAATATGGCTAATAATATGAGTTAGATTGATAATAATAAGAGTAATAAGTATAGTAATTGTCGTTCTATCGATCATATAAGCATAATATGGCTAATAATATGAGTTAGATTGATAATACTAAGAGTAGTGAGTATAGTAATTGTCGTTCTATCGATCATATAAGCATAATATGGCTAATAATATGAGTTAGATTCATAATAATAAGAGTAATAGGTATAGCAAATGTCGTGCGATCGATCATATCTGCATAATATGGTTAATAATATGAGTTAGATTGATAATACTAAGAGTAGTGAGTATAGTAATTCTCGTTCTATCGATCATATAAGCATAATATGGCTAATAATATGAGTTAGATTGATAATAATAAGAGTAATAAGTATAGTAATTGTCGTTCTATCGATCATATAAGCATAATATGGCTAATAATATGAGTTAGATTGATAATAATAAGAGTAATAAGTATAGTAATTGTCGTTCTATCGATCATATAAGCATAATATGGCTAATAATATGAGTTAGATTGATAATAATAAGAGTAATAAGTATAGTAATTGTCGTTCTATCGATAATATAAGCATAATATGGCTAATAATATGAGTTGGATTGATAATACTAAGAGTAGTGAGTATAGTAATTCTCGTTCTATCGATCATATAAGCATAATATGGCTAATAATATGAGTTAGATTCATAATAATAAGAGTAATAGGTATAGCAAATGTCGTGCGATCGATCATATCTGCATAATATGGTTAATAATATGAGTTAGATTGATAATACTAAGAGTAGTGAGTATAGTAATTCTCGTTCTATCGATCATATAAGCATAATATGGCTAATAATATGAGTTAGATTGATAATAATAAGAGTAATAAGTATAGTAATTGTCGTTCTATCGATCATATAAGCATAATATGGCTAATAATATGAGTTAGAGTAATAATATTAAGAGTAGTGAGTATAGTAATTCTCGTTCTATCGATCATATAAGTATAATATGGCTAATAATATGAGTTAGATTGATAATACTAAGAGTAGTGAGTATAGTAATTCCCGTTCTATCGATCATATAAGCATAATATGGCTAATAATATGAGTTAGATTGATAATAATAAGAGTAATAAGTATAGTAAATGTCGTTCTATCGATCATATAAGCATAATATGGCTAATAATATGAGTTAGATTGATAATAATAAGAGTAATAAGTATAGTAATTGTCGTTCTATCGATAATATAAGCATAATATGGCTAATAATATGAGTTAGATTGATAATACTAAGAGTAGTGAGTATAGTAATTCTCGTTCTATCGATCATATAAGCATAATATGGCTAATAATATGAGTTAGATTTATAATAATAAGAGTAATAAGTATAGTAATTGTCGTTCTATCGATCATATCTGCATAATATGGTTAATAACATGAGTTAGATTGATAATAGTGAGTGTAATAAGTATAGTAATTGTCGTTCTGTCGATCATATAAGCATAATATGGCTAATAATATGAGTTAGATTGATAATAATAAGAGTAATGAGTATAGTAATTGTCGTTCTATCGATCATATAAGCATAATATGGCTAATAATATGAGTTAGATTGATAATAATAAGAGTAATGAGTATAGTAATTGTAGTTCTATAGATCATATCTGCATAATATGGTTAATAATATGAGTTAGATTCATAATAATAAGAGTAATAGGTATAGCAAATGTCGTGCGATCGATCATATCTGCATAATATGGTTAATAATATGAGTTAGATTGATAATAATAAGAGTAATAAGTATAGTAATTGTCGTTCTATCGATCATATAAGCATAATATGGTTAATAATATGAGTTAGATTGATAATAATAAGAGTAATAAGTAGAGTAATTGTCGTTCTATCGATCATTTAAGCATAATATGGCTAATAATATGAGTTAGATTGATAATAATAAGAGTAATGAGTATAGTAATTGTAGTTCTATCGATCATTTAAGCATAATATGGCTAATAATATGAGTTAGATTGATAATAATAACAGTGTTAAGTATAGTAATTGTCGTTCTATCGATATTGTAAGCATAATGTGGCTAATAATATGAGTTAGATTGATAATACTAAGAGTAGTGAGTATAGTAATTCTCGTTCTATCGATCATATAAGCATTATATGGCTAATAATATGAGTTAGATTGATAATAATAAGAGTAATAAGTATAGTAATTGTCGTTCTATCGATCATATAAGCATAATATGGCTAATAATATGAGTTAGATTGATAATAATAAGAGTAATAAGTATAGTAATTGTCGTTCTATCGATAATATAAGCATAATATGGCTAATAATATGAGTTAGATTGATAATAATAAGAGTAATAAGTATAGTAATTGTCGTTCTATCGATAATATAAGCATAATATGGCTAATAATATGAGTTAGATTGATAATACTAAGAGTAGTGAGTATAGTAATTCTCGTTCTATCGATCATATAAGCATAATATGGCTAATAATATGAGTTAGAGTAATAATATTAAGAGTAGTGAGTATAGTAATTCTCGTTCTATCGATCATATAAGTATAATATGGCTAATAATATGAGTTAGATTGATAATAATAAGAGTAATGAGTATAGTAATTGTAGTTCTATCGATCATTTAAGCATAATATGGCTAATAATATGAGTTAGATTGATAATAATAACAGTAATAAGTATAGTAATTGTCGTTCTATCGATATTATAAGCATAATATGGCTAATAATATGAGTTAGATTGATAATACTAAGAGTAGTGAGTATAGTAATTCTCGTTCTATCGATCATATAAGCATAATATGGCTAATAATATGAGTTAGATTGATAATAATAAGAGTAATAAGTATAGTAATTGTCGTTCTATCGATCATATAAGCATAATATGGCTAATAATATGAGTTAGATTGATAATACTAAGAGTAGTGAGTATAGTAATTGTCGTTCTATCGATCATATAAGCATAATATGGCTAATAATATGAGTTAGATTCATAATAATAAGAGTAATAGGTATAGCAAATGTCGTGCGATCGATCATATCTGCATAATATGGTTAATAATATGAGTTAGATTGATAATAATAAGAGTAATAAGTATAGTAATTGTCGTTCTATCGATCATATAAGCATAATATGGTTAATAATATGAGTTAGATTGATAATAATAAGAGTAATAAGTAGAGTAATTGTCGTTCTATCGATCATTTAAGCATAATATGGCTAATAATATGAGTTAGATTGATAATAATAAGAGTAATGAGTATAGTAATTGTCGTTCTATCGATAATATAAGCATAATATGGCTAATAATATGAGTTAGATTGATAATACTAAGAGTAGTGAGTATAGTAATTCTCGTTCTATCGATCACATAAGCATAATACGGCTAATAATATGAGTTAGATTTATAATAATAAGAGTAATAAGTATAGTAATTGTCGTTCTATCGATCATATAAGCATAATATGGCTAATAATATGAGTTAGAGTAATAATATTAAGAGTAGTGAGTATAGTAATTCTCGTTCTATCGATCATATAAGTATAATATGGCTAATCATATGAGTTAGATTGATAATAATAAGAGTAATGAGTATAGTAATTATAGTTCTATCGATCATTTAAGCATAATATGGCTAATAATATGAGTTAGATTGATAATAATAACAGTAATAAGTATAGTAATTGTCGTTCTATCGATATTATAAGCATAATATGGCTAATAATATGAGTTAGATTGATAATACTAAGAGTAGTGAGTATAGTAATTCTCGTTCTATCGATCATATAAGCATAATATGGCTAATAATATGAGTTAGATTGATAATAATAAGAGTAATAAGTATAGTAATTGTCGTTCTATCGATCATATAAGCATAATATGGCTAATAATATGAGTTAGATTGATAATACTAAGAGTAGTGAGTATAGTAATTCTCGTTCTATCGATCATATAAGCATAATATGGCTAATAATATGAGTTAGATTTATAATAATAAGAGTAATAAGTATAGTAATTGTCGTTCTATCGATCATATAAGCATAATATGGCTAATAATATGAGTTAGATTGATAATAATAAGAGTAATAAGTATAGTAATTGTCGTTCTATCGATCATATCTGCATAATATGGTTAATAACATGAGTTAGATTGATAATAGTGAGTGTAATAAGTATAGTAATTGTCGTTCTGTCGATCATATAAGCATAATATGGCTAATAATATGAGTTAGATTGATAATAATAAGAGTAATGAGTATAGTAATTGTCGTTCTATCGATCATATAAGCATAATATGGCTAATAATATGAGTTAGATTGATAATAATAAGAGTAATGAGTATAGTAATTGTAGTTCTATAGATCATATCTGCATAATATGGTTAATAATATGAGTTAGATTCATAATAATAAGAGTAATAGGTATAGCAAATGTCGTGCGATCGATCATATCTGCATAATATGGTTAATAATATGAGTTAGATTGATAATAATAAGAGTAATAAGTATAGTAATTGTCGTTCTATCGATCATATAAGCATAATATGGTTAATAATATGAGTTAGATTGATAATAATAAGAGTAATAAGTAGAGTAATTGTCGTTCTATCGATCATTTAAGCATAATATGGCTAATAATATGAGTTAGATTGATAATAATAAGAGTAATGAGTATAGTAATTGTAGTTCTATCGATCATTTAAGCATAATATGGCTAATAATATGAGTTAGATTGATAATAATAACAGTGTTAAGTATAGTAATTGTCGTTCTATCGATATTGTAAGCATAATGTGGCTAATAATATGAGTTAGATTGATAATACTAAGAGTAGTGAGTATAGTAATTCTCGTTCTATCGATCATATAAGCATTATATGGCTAATAATATGAGTTAGATTGATAATAATAAGAGTAATAAGTATAGTAATTGTCGTTCTATCGATCATATAAGCATAATATGGCTAATAATATGAGTTAGATTGATAATAATAAGAGTAATAAGTATAGTAATTGTCGTTCTATCGATAATATAAGCATAATATGGCTAATAATATGAGTTAGATTGATAATAATAAGAGTAATAAGTATAGTAATTGTCGTTCTATCGATAATATAAGCATAATATGGCTAATAATATGAGTTAGATTGATAATACTAAGAGTAGTGAGTATAGTAATTCTCGTTCTATCGATCATATAAGCATAATATGGCTAATAATATGAGTTAGAGTAATAATATTAAGAGTAGTGAGTATAGTAATTCTCGTTCTATCGATCATATAAGTATAATATGGCTAATAATATGAGTTAGATTGATAATAATAAGAGTAATGAGTATAGTAATTGTAGTTCTATCGATCATTTAAGCATAATATGGCTAATAATATGAGTTAGATTGATAATAATAACAGTAATAAGTATAGTAATTGTCGTTCTATCGATATTATAAGCATAATATGGCTAATAATATGAGTTAGATTGATAATACTAAGAGTAGTGAGTATAGTAATTCTCGTTCTATCGATCATATAAGCATAATATGGCTAATAATATGAGTTAGATTGATAATAATAAGAGTAATAAGTATAGTAATTGTCGTTCTATCGATCATATAAGCATAATATGGCTAATAATATGAGTTAGATTGATAATACTAAGAGTAGTGAGTATAGTAATTGTCGTTCTATCGATCATATAAGCATAATATGGCTAATAATATGAGTTAGATTCATAATAATAAGAGTAATAGGTATAGCAAATGTCGTGCGATCGATCATATCTGCATAATATGGTTAATAATATGAGTTAGATTGATAATAATAAGAGTAATAAGTATAGTAATTGTCGTTCTATCGATCATATAAGCATAATATGGTTAATAATATGAGTTAGATTGATAATAATAAGAGTAATAAGTAGAGTAATTGTCGTTCTATCGATCATTTAAGCATAATATGGCTAATAATATGAGTTAGATTGATAATAATAAGAGTAATGAGTATAGTAATTGTCGTTCTATCGATAATATAAGCATAATATGGCTAATAATATGAGTTAGATTGATAATACTAAGAGTAGTGAGTATAGTAATTCTCGTTCTATCGATCATATAAGCATAATACGGCTAATAATATGAGTTAGATTTATAATAATAAGAGTAATAAGTATAGTAATTGTCGTTCTATCGATCATATAAGCATAATATGGCTAATAATATGAGTTAGAGTAATAATATTAAGAGTAGTGAGTATAGTAATTCTCGTTCTATCGATCATATAAGTATAATATGGCTAATCATATGAGTTAGATTGATAATAATAAGAGTAATGAGTATAGTAATTATAGTTCTATCGATCATTTAAGCATAATATGGCTAATAATATGAGTTAGATTGATAATAATAACAGTAATAAGTATAGTAATTGTCGTTCTATCGATATTATAAGCATAATATGGCTAATAATATGAGTTAGATTGATAATACTAAGAGTAGTGAGTATAGTAATTCTCGTTCTATCGATCATATAAGCATAATATGGCTAATAATATGAGTTAGATTGATAATAATAAGAGTAATAAGTATAGTAATTGTCGTTCTATCGATCATATAAGCATAATATGGCTAATAATATGAGTTAGATTGATAATACTAAGAGTAGTGAGTATAGTAATTCTCGTTCTATCGATCATATAAGCATAATATGGCTAATAATATGAGTTAGATTTATAATAATAAGAGTAATAAGTATAGTAATTGTCGTTCTATCGATCATATAAGCATAATATGGCTAATAATATGAGTTAGATTGATAATAATAAGAGTAATAAGTATAGTAATTGTCGTTCTATCGATAATATAAGCATAATATGGCTAATAATATGAGTTAGATTGATAATACTAAGAGTAGTGAGTATAGAAATTCTCGTTCTATCGATCATATAAGCATAATATGGCTAATAATATGAGTTAGATTGATAACAATAAGAGTATTAAGTATAGTAATTGTCGTTCTATCGATCATATAAGCATAATATGGCTAATAATATGAGTTAGAGTAATAATATTAAGAGTAGTGAGTATAGTAATTCTCGTTCTATCGATCATATAAGTATAATATGGCTAATAATATGAGTTAGATTGATAATACTAAGAGTAGTGAGTATAGTAATTCCCGTTCTATCGATCATATAAGCATAATATGGCTAATAATATGAGTTAGATTGATAATAATAAGAGTAATAAGTATAGTAATTGTCGTTCTATCGATCATATAAGCATAATATGGCTAATAATGTGAGTTAGATTGATAATAATAAGAGTAATAAGTATAGTAATTGTCGTTCTATCGATAATATAAGCATAATATGGCTAATAATATGAGTTAGATTGATAATACTAAGAGTAGTGGGTATAGTAATTCTCGTTCTATCGATCATATAAGCATAATATGGCTAATAATATGAGTTAGATTGATAACAATAAGAGTAATAAGTATAGTAATTCTCGTTCTATCGATCATATAAGCATAATATGGCTAATAATATGAGTTAGATTGATAATAATAAGAGTAATGAGTATAGTAATTGCAGTTCTATCGATCATTTAAGCATAATATGGCTAATAATATGAATTAGATTGATAATAATAACAGTAATAAGTATAGTAATTGTCGTTCTATCGATATTATAAGCATAATGTGGCTAATAATATGAGTTAGATTGATAATAATAAGAGTAATAAGTATAGTAATTGTCGTTCTATCGATCATATAAGCATAATATGGCTAATAATGTGAGTTAGATTGATAAAAATAAGAGTAATAAGTATAGTAATTGTCGTTCTATCGATAATATAAGCATAATATGGCTAATAATATGAGTTAGATTGATAATACTAAGAGTAGTGGGTATAGTAATTCTCGTTCTATCGATCATATAAGCATAATATGGCTAATAATATGAGTTAGATTGATAACAATAAGAGTAATAAGTATAGTAATTGTCGTTATATCGATCATATAAGCATAATATGGCTAATAATATGAGTTAGATTGATAATAATAAGAGTAATGAGTATAGTAATAGCAGTTCTATCGATCATTTAAGCATAATATGGCTAATAATATGAATTAGATTGATAATAATAACAGTAATAAGTATAGTAATTGTCGTTCTATCGAT